>NC_059425.1:188047434-188104934 GCF_021028975.2 Sphaerodactylus townsendi
GCTGCAATGGGAACCTCTCTGAGCGAGCCACAGTGACGGAGGACACTGGGAACCACTCTGGGAGCAGTTGTGGCAGCAGAGGTTGGGAGGCTGTCCGGTCTCTGCTACTGGGTTTCAGAATCCAGGTGGGCCCAGTGACGCTGGTGCCTGGGCCTATTACTGCTCCCAGACTCTGTTGCTGCTACAACCAGTAAAGTAAGGAGGTGGAGAAAAAGAAGCAGAGGCATAACTGGGCCATGCTGCGCCCAGTGTGCACTCTGCGTTTTCCGCCCCCGCCCCCGCCCCCACCCTGGGGCACTCTCCCCCTCCTCCCTTCCCATACACACAGCAGCAGAGGCGTAGGAGGTTAAGAGCTCATGTATCTAATCTGGAGGAACCGGGTTTGATTCCCCGCTCTGCCGCCTGAGCTGTGGAGGCTTATCTGGGGAATTCAGATTAGCCTCTGCACTCCCACATACGCCAGCTGGGTAACCTTGGGCTAGTCACAGCTTCTCAGAGCTCTCTCAGCCCCACCTACCTCACAGGGTGTTTGTTGTGAGGGGGGAAGGGCAAGGAGATTGTAAGACCCTTGGAGTCTCCTGCAGGAGAGAAAGGGGGGATATAAATCCAAACTCCTCCTCCTCCTCCTCCTCCTCCTCCTCCTCCTCTTCTTCTTCTTCTTCTTCTTCTTCTTCTTACCTTAGTTCAGCCTGAAAAGGCAGGCTGGAAAACGCTGCCTGTTTACTTGAGGCTGAAAACACTTCCTAGGAGACCTTGGGGCTTGCCTGGGAATTAAAATCACAGTGTGGGGATCTCTTGACTGCCCCACCAGTCAACGA
Organism: Sphaerodactylus townsendi; assembly: GCF_021028975.2. NCBI lineage: Eukaryota > Metazoa > Chordata > Lepidosauria > Squamata > Sphaerodactylidae > Sphaerodactylus > Sphaerodactylus townsendi. Next base: position 188,048,253 of record NC_059425.1, read on the forward strand.
AGCTCATCTGGTGGGCGCACGGAAGAGGGTCTTTGAAGGGTTCGCCCAATGATTACGGAATGAGCCCTTCACTCCAGGAGGCAGTAAGGGAAAAAAATAAGTCAGTCTGCAGAGGGCAGGTCTACCCAATGCTTGTCACTGGGAGGTAAAGCAATCCTTCAAGCAGCTAAGATTCTCTTATGTGTGTCTGCATAGCTATGAAGATTGCTCCTCCATTTTCTTTTAATATTGCTGGAAATAATGCTGGGATTGGCAGGACCAGCTGAATACAACTATGTACTTTTGGAACTGAAAGGACACCCAGGATTGGAGCCTGCAGAACAGACGTCCTGGGACAACCTTCAGCAAATGGCGGCAGGGAGAATCCCTTCAGCTGCCCAAAAAATGTTGGGCGGAAGTGTAACCCCCATGCTCAGAATGGGTTGACCCAGTAAGGGGTGGAGACTCAAAGCAGCAAGAGGCTGCAGCAGACCTCATGTAGTTGGAGGAGACAAGGCTACCAGACTCGGACCTTGGTTTGTATAAGCCCTTAACACCTTGTTAAGGTAACTGCAATATTGTTGGGAACTACTGGGAAGGTAGTTGTTTATTCTTGCTATGTTGTAAATGTTGGAGTTTATTGTTTCAGGGTTTCTTTTTGTGGTTGTAATGGGTGAGAGTTCTCCTGGAAACCTTCACCATGTTGAATCCTGTTCACCAAGCCCTTGGAGTCTTCAGGAGCCAACCCATTTGCAAAGAAGAAATGGACTTGGCATTACAAGACTGTAACTAGAAGGACTTGAAAATGCAACCTGAACAGGACCTTGAAATGTGATGTTAAATGTTGATGTTATATGTTATATGTTAAGAAAGTAAACCATTTTGTTTTTAAAATTTGTTGCTGCAAACTCATTCCAGGTTCTGCCCCACAGAACCCACAAAGAGGTTACAGAAGCTGAGGGTGAAACTAACTAGAGAGCAAAATGGCTGGGCAGGAAAGTTAAGATGCCTCCTGAGCTCTGCATTCCCCACAGCCAGGAAGGGGACGTCTTGCAAGTCCCTTAAAGAAAAAAGGGGGCACTTATTTTCAAAGTGTTTTCAAAAAAAGATGCCGTGACACTTAAATAAGGCGTCCTGAGAATGTCTTAGGGCAGTGGTGGCGAACCTTTGGCACTCCAGATGTTATGGACTACAATTCCCATCAGCCCCTGCCAGCATGGCCAATTGGCAGGAGCTGGCAGGAGCTGATGGGAATTGTAGTCCATAACATCTGGAGTGCCAAAGGTTCGCCACCACGGTCTTAGGGGGGAAAGCTGTGCAGAATTCCTTCCCTAGATGCCTTTTTTAAAGGTCCTCAGGATGTCTTATTTGGTCTGTGTGGAATGGACCAATGAATGGCTGCTCACCATAAGAACATAAGAAGAACATAAGAACAAGCCAGCTGGATCAGACCAGAGTCCATGTAGTCCAGCACTCTGCTACTCGCAGTGGCCCACCAGGTGCCATTGGGAGCTCACATGCAGGATGTGAAAGCAATGGCCTTCTGCGGCTGTTGCTCCCGAGCACCTGGACTGTTAAGGCATTTGCAATCTGAGATCAAGGAGGATCAAGATTGTTAGCCATAGATCGACTTCTCCATAAATCTGTCCAAGCCCTTTTTAAAGCTATCCAGGTGAGTGGCCATCACCACCTCCTGTGGCAGCATATTCCAAACACCAATCACACGTTGCGTGAAGAAGTGTTTCCTTTTATTAGTCCTAATTCTTCCCCCTAGCATTTTCAATGAATGCCCCCTGGTTCTAGTATTGTGAGAAAGAGAGAAAAATTTATCTCTGTCGATATATATATTTTTAATAAATCTTTAATGTGGTCCGAAACCAGGACTTAGTTTCATAGCTACATTAAAAAACATAATATATAATTCCTCCATATTAAAATAGTCTTGTACGGTAGTTTCAAAACGTAATTACAATAATAAAATATTACCCCTAACAAAAATCCTAGGGCTGGTTAGGAAGAGGACAATATTTACCCTTCACACGGGAGTCTTCTCATGCCCCCTCTAAGCTATTTTTTTTGGGATTCCCCATTCCACTGAAGCAGGGATTCAGGGGAGCAGCATTTTTGGACTACCACAAGAGCAACGGGGGATGGGGGGGGTCAGTATCAATCACCCACTTCCTTGTACCTGTGGAAATCTAGGAAGGATTTAGTCCTCAGCATGTTATGATGTCCCATTTTCTTAGGGGCAGCCCAGGGACACAAACAGTGGTGGGATCGAAAAATTTTAGTAACAGGTTCCCATGGTGGTGGGATTCAAACAGTGGTGTAGCGCCAATGGGGATGGGGGTGTGGCCCGGCATTCCAGGGTGGGGCATTAATAATTTCTCTGTTACTGTCAAAAACTCTTACTGTAAAAAAAAAGTTCCTAATTTCCAGCTGGTATCTTTCTGTCCATAATTTAAACTCATTATAGCAAGTCCTATCGTCTACTGCCAACAGAAACAACTACTTCTCCTCTAATTGACTGCCTGTCAAATACTTAATACTTTCAAATACTTAATTTTGTTTCTAGAAATCAAAAGAAGGATACTTTCTTTCAACAAAAAAATTTACCATATTTCTAAAACATGTTTTTAAAACAGCCCAACAGGGAGAATGATCCTGTTTTCTACCTTCGCTAACCAGGCACATAGGAAACAACAGGACTTTATGATTTTTGGACCTAATGGAATTTCTAACGGAAAAGCAGACCCAATTAGTAACCCCCTCTCGGCACACCCAAATAATTAGTAACCCACTCTCGGGAACTGGTGAGAACCTGCTGGATCCCACCTCTGGACGCAAATTCATCTCCCTCAGTGAGAGCCAGGTCGTCTTTGGTGGAAGGAGAAACCCTCACCCCAGGTGCATGTTCTCAATGAACAGATCATATCTATTAACAGAATCCGTGTTTCCACATATCATGAGAGAGCAGGCACACCTGGAAATTGCTTCACCAGGCCGTTGGCTTTGAGGTACAGATGTTACTCATCAGATCTGCTAAACCTTCTAGCTATGATTGACACGATTCACCAGCCATGACTTGGGGACAACAAGAAAGCTCCTTTGGATGAAAGGAATTCTTCGGGAGATGCCTTCTACAGACCTCCCTGTTCTTTTTACTGCCTCGTGAACACACACAAGAACGCTGAGAAGTTTTGAAAAGGTAACGAGCGGGTTTTGTTTGGATTCCACAACTCTTTTCACCACCTGAGTCAGGCTGGAGTATCACCTATGGAAAATATTTTTCTCCACAAAAAAAAAAGAAAAAGAAAAAGAAAACACCTGCCAGAGGACACTCTGCAACAAGAGTTTATGACTTGAGTTATTTAAATAAAAACCCATGTCAAATTCTGACATCCACTTCGGGGGTTTTCTGACATTTCAGAAAGGAATTAAGTGGCCTCCTGGAATTTACACAAAGTGGGAAGTGCTGGGAATTGTTTGTTTTACAAGAGGATTCCTTGGCTGAAGATTGAGTTGATATAGCATGAAAGAAAACCGGCCCGCTAACAATGCAAATATCACTTCAGCGGAAAAAAATCTCCAAGCTGAGACCGATACGGCAAGCGCTTTGAAAGATGGCAGCTTAAGAAGGTAATCATTCACCAAGCGAGAGTTATAACAACACTATTTCCTTCCAATGCTCAATTAAATCAATATGTAACTTGTTAGGAAGGAAATCTTGATTCCACGAATATCTGGGGCAACATCCTCAGTCACCGTAATGGGTTTTAATACCTCTCCTTTTGTTTCTCTGGAAAATGTTCCCGTGTTCTTCGTTTAAACCACAACTGCAGAGAAAAATCACACACAGGCACGAAACTGTTGAATGAAACCAGTGGCCCATTATGGTCAGTATTGTCTGAGTTGGCAGTGACTCTCCAAGGTCTCATGAAGGTCGATTCCGCACTTGCGTTATCGACCTAAGTTCGAGCTGCGTTCGACCTAAGTGCTCCGCACAACCACTGGGATCGACGTGGTTTTGTACCAGCTTCTCCCCATGTAACGGTCAAATTTCTGACTCCAGTTGGGAACTACTCCTTTTTCAGGGAACCACGCTCGAACTCAGCTCAATTCCAGTAAAGTGCGGAATCTCTGGTGCCAGGAGTCCCCCATTCAGCCAATCACAGCTGAGTGTTTCGGGCATGCGTACAGCTGGCCAATCAAAAAACGCCACCTTCGTCCCTCCATTCCTGTGGCAGTTTTTTTTATAACGTGTGTGGGGATAGATGGAACTTGGCTGTAGAACAGTAACCAATTGGAATGGAGCGGCGAAGAGGCACAGGATAATTCCATCCTCCGAGCTGCGATCAAGCTGGTTGCAGTGGGGAACAACAATGGCTTTGACCTAGATTAGTACCCTTCTCAGGGAACTGGGTCGAACCTATTTTACTCGTGTGCGGAATCGCCCGAAGTTGACTTTTACATCCTGCTCTCCCAGATGCCTTTCAACTAGAGATATCAGGGATTGAACCTGGCCAAGCAGATACTGTACTACTAAACCACACACCCCTCCCTAGAGAAACTTTGGCCTAGTTCACAGACCCAGGTCGATTTCCCACTGACAAAATAGCGCACGCTACTCGCAGGAAAAAACCAGGTTTCGCACAGAATTACCCACTGCGTTCTGTGCGAAGCCGGTTTCGCCACTGCTTCTTCCCCTTAGTGCGTGGTTTTTCCAGACCTGGTTGAAAGTAGACCTTTTGAATGACGCCGGGATCAATCCAGATCGGAGGGAAGCAGTGGGGGAGATCGGTGGGTTGAATTTCCCGCCATTGTGAGTGATGTGGAGCCTCCCATCCAATCAGGGCGCAGTGGGCTGCACACGATGTGCGCTCCTCCCTTTTTTTAATTTCACGTAGCTGAAACCCACGTGGATACATGGGACTGGTTTGGAATGATTTTCTGTGTGAAAGGCAACACAAAGGAACACTGCACCTCCTATCCATGTGGATACGAGGAGACAAAGCAGCACGGAAACAGGGCATTGCTTTAAACGCCTGTTTCCCTGTTTCTGCGTGCAGTACTTCTGCACATGCTCGCGCAAACGTGGATCCAAAGTGTAAAAAATTAAAAAAATCCTGCCCCAGCACAACACAGCAGCCAATAAGGAAAGCCCCTGAGCGTATCGCACGGCAGATCCGCGAACAGTGGAGAATTTTGCCAGGCTGCTGCGTCGCCTGGAGCAGGGGTCGTTTGGGGGCCACAGGCTGCAGTGGGGACCATGAAACCGCGCTGAAAAGGTCCCGAAGCAAACCAAACCGGTTTGTATCCACTTTCATTTTCCCAGTGGGAAATCGACCCCAGTTTGTCACCATGCCATCAACGACAAGCTGGGAATGCTAAATGGGCCGTCACCGATTGAACGTCGTGGAAACATCTCCACGACATGTCAGAAGCCGTGCTTGAATGGTTTCTCATATCTGCGCTCGCCATGTTCAGGATGGAGAACTCAGATGATTCATACACATTTATGAACCAGCCCAAAGATGGATCGACGTTCTTGGATTCATAGATACATGGTAACGGTTTCAGCTGGGGCACCGGAAAATTCCCTGCTGCCTTGGAAGGGGATGGGGTGGGGAAAACCATGGGACAAAAAGGAAGAAGAAGAGTTGGATTTATATCCTGCTTTTCACAACAGGAAGGAGAGAAGAAGAGTAGAGTTTGGATTTATATCCCCCCTTTCTCTCCTGTAGGAGACTCAAAGGGGCTTACAATCTTCTTGCCCTTCCCCCCTCACAACAAACACCCTGTGAGGTAGGTGGGGCTGAGAGAGCTCCAAGAAGCTGTGACTAGCCCAAGGTCACCCAGCTGGCACGTGTGGGAGTGCACAGGCTAATCTGAATTCCCCAGATAAGCCTCCACAGCTCAAGCGGCAGAGCGGGGAATCAAACCCGGTTCCTCCAGATTAGATACACGAGCTCTTAACCTCCTACGCCACTGCTGCTCCTCAAAGCAGCTTATGAACTCCTTCCCATCCTCTCCCCACAACAGACACCTTGTGAGGTGGGTGGAGCTGAGAGAGTTCTGACAGAACCGTGAAGCTGAATGAGTTTTGAGGAAACCCAAAAGGATTTCAGCACTGAACAGTGTCCCTGACATTGGATCAGAGATGCTTCTTCATCCTCTCTTATTCAGCCCTCATCTCCAACTACCCTGACCTGGATGGCCCAGGTTGGCAGGAACTTGTCAAATCTTGGAAACTAAGCAGGGTCAGTCCAGGTTAGACAGAAGACTACCATGGAAGTCCAGAGGACAACAGTGGCAAACCGCCTGTGCTCTACTCTGCTCTTCCCAGGATAGCCCGATCTCATCAGATCTCGAAAGCTAAACCAGATCAGCCCTGGTTAGAACTTGGATAGGAGACCACTTAGGAAATTCAGTGATGCTGCACAGAGACAGGCAATGGCACACAGGCAGCCCCATCCAGAGGTGGGATCCAGCAGGTTCTCACCAGTTCCCGAGAGTGGGTTACTAATTATTTGTGTGTGCTGAGAGGGGGTTACTACTTGGGTCCGCTTTTCCATCTCCACGCCCTCGCCTCCCCGAGAAGCATCCTGCCTTTGAACGTGAAGGTTCCATATAGCAATTGCGACTCATAATGTAACTCCCTGAACTGGATTAATCCCTTTCAGGTACTGCAATTCATGGATTCTCAGCCTTTCGTACCTTTTATCTCACCAGTCTCTATCAAAGAACCTGTGTGTTTCACTACTGCTGTGTTCAGATTTATGAGTTGGGGCATTTTCTATAATGTGATGATGATTTAGAAATGACCTGGTGCAAAACAAATTGGGGGTCTTGGTGGGGTGGCTGCCCATGGGGGGGCATTCAACTCAGGTTTTGCCCAGGGCTCAGGTTTGCCTAGGTACGCCTCTGGCGAGGGAACCTGAGGCTGGCGAGGGAACCTGTTACTAAAATTTTTGGATCCCACCACTGAGCCTCCCCCTCCCCCCCACCACCAGAAAGCCTCACAAGGCTAACAGGACTTATGCCACCAAAAGGGTTGCGCAAGTCTGAAAATCAGGGGGCCACACTCCCAATCCTCAAACCTGGGAGAGAGTCAACTAATATCAGCTCCGGTCCCAGGAAGGCCAATTTCCCCCTGGTGGCATCCAATCAGGACACCAGCATAGCCCCACTGCAGACTGGACCCCTGGGTTTTGTGGAGCGAGGCTGAGGGATGAGCAACCACCAGCACGTCTGCCACCTCTACCTCTTGGAGGGCAAATGTGCAAGAGCAAAGCCACGCCACTCCCTAATACCCTCCCCCCCCCCACTGGATGGGGCTGCACGTGCACATCTCTTGCCTCAAAAACCATACAGAGGTCGTTTCTTCACTTACCTCGGCCAAAGGTTGCTGCACGCTACTCCCAGCACGCGTCATTTCTGGCGCGCTCCCGGGCTTCCCCACGACCCCACGCTCTGCGCAGGGTCATCAAAAGGTGCCGTTTCGAGGAGCACCAGGAATGACTCACACTGAGGTGGCGCAACAGCGGCAGCGTCGGGGCAGCTGCGTTGTTGCCACCCCTGTAGTGGGGAGTACCGGGGGACCCCGCGCTACTTGGGAAGAGTAGCGCGCAGCAGCAGGTAAGTGGGGAAACGACCAGAGTTACCATAAGTTGGCTGAGACTTGGCATCCCTTTCCACCAGCCTTTCCAGTTGCAGATGCGAACTGAGATCCCCTAATATTTCAAGTTCAATGCTGGCAGGCTGCCCAGAATATAGGAAAGCGCCGTGGTGAGTTGTGCGTTTCCATACCGAATGAGAGAGGGAAGTCTCAAGTCTGAAACGTATCCCTTCTCTCCAGCTGGAGGGACTACATTGCATGCGAGCGCGAGCGCGCACGCACACGCACAGAAGCATTTTGCCTTGGCTGATTTGGAAGGAACATTGGAAATGAAATGATAGCCGAGTAAATGTCAATGCATTCAGTGTGACACAGTGAACACCAGGTCTTTTAAAAGCTCCATCATCATGGCATTTACTGTATCCTGAAATAATATTAATCCCACCATGGTCCGTCTTGATGGAACCATCCATGAATATGCTTTATGGAGACTGGCCAAAGTGCTAATAGGTTAAAAGAACAAACCCGTCCAGTGTTCCACTAAATTAAGGTCGCTTCATGAGATTTAATGAAACCAAGTGCCGGACAGAATTTTTCAAAGGACGTTCTTGTAATTCATGTCTATTTAGGGCTCCTGCTAACCAGAAATCTAATTTTCCTCTAGTAAAATAGCTTTTCGCAAAGCCTGGCCATGTGAGAAAGAGGCTTTAAAGGGCAACAATTGGAAGATCTTGACTGTAATACTTTGTTATTTCAGATCACCCTTTTCAAGGGGGGAAAAAATGAGGGGCATGGTTTTAAGCCGCGGAATTCATCAGACTATTTTAGGACTATTATCTGTGTGACAGAAGAGAAGGTCCAAGCCACAATAGAAGAAGAAGAAGAAGAAGAAGAAGAAGAAGAAGAAGAAGAAGAAGAAGAAGAAGAAGAAGAAGAAGAAGAAGAAGAAGAAGAGGAGGAGGAGGAGGAGGAGGAGGAGGAGGAGGAGGAGGAGGAGGAGGAGAAGAAGAAGAAGAAGAAGAAGAAGGAGGAGGAGGAGGAGGGGGCGGAGGGGGAGGAGGAGGAGGAGAGGAGGAGGAGGAGTGAGTTTGGATTTATATCCCCCTTTCTCTCCTGCAGGAGACTCAAAGGGGCTGACAATCTCCTTGCTCTTCCCCCCTCACAACAAACACCCTGTGAGGTAGGTGGGGCTGAGAGAGCTCCGAGAAGCTGTGACTAGCCCAAGGTCACTCAGCTGGCATGTGTGGGAGTGCACAGGCTAATCTGAATTCCCCAGATAAGCCTCCACAGCTCAGGCGGCAGAGCTGGGAATCAAACCCGGTTCCTCCAGATTAGATACACGAGCTCTTAACCTCCTACGCCACTGCTGCTCCAATAGGTTCTATTGTTGGATATAAATGTTTGCGATCTTTACAGTTTGCGGTTTAAGAGGGTGTTGTCTGTTCTACTGCACACCATGCTGGTCTGTGATAGAGCAGTTAGATTCATGTCCAGTCGTGTCTTAGAGACCAACAAGGTTTTCAGGGTGTAAAGAATGAAAGGGATCTGACCGAAAAAGTGGACTTACACTTTACAGGTCCCAGAGGTGGATGACTGCTATGAAAAGCCATGCATATTTTCCGTCTCCCCTATTTTTTAGTTCTCTTTTCACACGTCTACCTGCAACAACGAAACCCCATTTCGATTCCCTGAGCAACACATCTGATCTTCCCATCACAAGCTAGAGAAGAGATGCCAATCGCTGGTCCTGCAAGATACCTTTCAAAGACAAACTTGTCCACCCAAGCAGTGGCGTAGTGGTTAAGAGCAGGTATACTCTAATCTGGAGGAACCGGGTTCGAATCCCCGCTCTGCCGCCTGAGCTGTGGAGGCTTATCTGGGGAATTCAGATTAGTTTGTACGCTCCAGCACACGCCAGCTGGGTGACCTTGGGCTAGTCACAGTTCTTCGGAGCTCTCTCAACCCCACCCATCTCACAGGGTGTTTGTTGTGAGGGGGGAAGGGCAAGGAGATTGTCAGCCCCTTTGAGTCTCCTGCAGGAGAGAAAGGGGGGATATAAATCCAAACTCTTCTTCTTCTTCTTCTTCTTCTTCTTCTTCTTCTTCTTCTTCTTCTTCTTCTTCTTCTTCTTCTTCTTCTTCTTCTTCTTCTTCTTCTACTCTGTGGAGGTCTCTTGCATCCTCAAATGCTGCCCTCCCTAGGCTCCACTCCCCAAACCCTCAGGAATTTCCAGATCTGGAGTAAACAAACTCAAGCATGGCTTTGGCCTTGCTGTGTCATGTTATTTTCATGGGCCAGGCCAGACATCTAAACGTATCTGGCCCAGAGGGGAAAATAATGACAGATATGCCTGCTCTGCTTGCAATCAAACCATGGAGCTGGGCGGGACATTTTGCTATGGAAACCGTCCTCCCCCGCCCCCCAGCCCGTAAGCCACACATGTCTGGCCAGCATAGAAGTGGCAGTGGGGAATTGGGAGGGAAGAGATTTATTTAAACAACCCGTCAACTAACAATCAGCTCTATCAAACCGTACCAGATTGCTCCTCAGCCCTTCAGCGCCCCTTCCACGGCCCATCTGTCATCCGGTGAAGACCTTTAGAAGTTGTTTAAGAAAATGTTAAATAAGATGACATTCAGCCCTACCAAATGCTTGACTGGCTAATGAAACAAGAAGAGGAACTCGCCTGCTGGGTTGGTTGATATAAGACTCTGTGCTACGGACCAAAAGGGCTCTGGAGAACAAGAGAAGGGCTCTTGGTCTCCGAATCTTAGCATAGCAGATTGGGAAGCGAAGAATCACCCCTGCTTGCCAATCTCCAGGTGGGGCCTGGAGAATTCCCAGAATTAAAAATCAATCTCCAGAAGACAGAGATCAGTTTCAATGGAGAGAATGGCTGCTCTGGAGAGTTTGTTTCATTGAGATACGCGGCATGCACCAAAAAAGCAGAATGTAAACTTTATGCAGGGAAGAATCACATGGAGAATTTCATTAAAGGTTCTGAGAAACTAGGGCGTTTTCCCGCTTACCTTCTGCCCCGCGCTACTGTAGGCAAGTAGCGTGGGGTCCCCCGGCACTCCCCACTATAGGGGCGGTGACAACGCAGCTGCCCCAACGCTGACGCTGTCGCGCCCCCTCAGCACGCGTCATTCCTGGTGCTCTTCCAAACGCCGCCTTTTGATGACCCCACGCAGAGCGCGGGGTCGTGGGGAAGCCCAGGCGCGCACCAGAAATGATGCATGCTGAGAGCAGCGCGCGGCATAGGGGGGTTGTGGCAAGTGGGGAAACGCCCAAAGAAAACATCTCCTTTTTAAAAAAAAGTGATTTTCCTACGAAGAGGAAAAGGAGGAGTTTGGATTTGTATCCCGCTGTTCTTAACCATAAGGAGTCTCCAAGCTGCTTACAAACTCCTATGAGGTGTGTGGGGCTGAGAGAGTTCTGAGAGAACTGTGACTGGCCCAAGGTCACCCAGCAGGCTTCAAGTGGAGGAGGGGGGGGACAAATCCAATTCACCAGATGAGATCCTGCTGCTCATGTGGAAAAGTGGGGAATCAAACGTCGTACTCCAGCTTAGAGTCCACCTGCTGTTAACCACTACCATGCTGACTCTCCCACTTTACCACACTGACTTAACCTGTTGTTTCTGATGACCTCAAAGAGATCTTCCATTTAAAAAAAACATAATGTGTACACATACAGAACAATAAACTCAACTTCACAGCAAAATAAACAAAAGAACCATGTAGTAACCTCATGCCCAATAAGATGATTTCACCAAGTTATGGTAAAGCAAACAAAACGCACAACAACAAAGTGAGAGGAGTGAGAAAAGGGACTCCCTCTAAGGGGCTTTCCCCACTGACAGAATTGAACTGGTTTCTACCTAGGTTTGCCTCAGTGAATCCCCACTGCCACCGAGCTCAACATTGTTTTGTCTCAGTTCCCCCCCCCTCAGAACTGCAACATCCTTGACGCAGTTATGAACTACACTTTTTCTGCCAGAACAAGGTTGATACCGCTTCGAAGTGGGGAAGCATTGAAACGACACCTCATCCGTTCAACCAATCACGAGCCGCTTTTGTGGCATGCGCAGAACGGGAGAGTCGTGGCGGGCAGAAAGCGCATGTAACTGTAAAAACTGTAAAAAAAAAAGAACACTCCCGTTTCCCGCTGTAACACAAGCGCCAATCACGATCGAGCAGCAAAACAGGCATCAAGATGATCCCGCCCACTTAGCTCAGTTCCAGGGGGCCAACTCAGTTGCTGTGGGGACAGCCTGGAATCACCCTCCACTGAAGGGAACCGAGTCGACCTTAGTTCCCTTCTGTAGTGGGGAAAGCCTCTAAGATGGCTGAGACTTTACACATTCATTTCCTCTAATAAAACTATTCAATACCTCATTCAGGTATATTGGAATAGTTCCAGTATTTCTTTTTTGCTTCACTGGGAAGCATTTGCAAGCCACGCCCACCAAAAAGAATGTAAAGCGCCTTCTTGTTTTGCAAGTCAGAGGGAAACTTGGCATTACGTGCAAACATGTGTAAACTGGGTTGCCAAACCTCCAGGAGAGGCCTGGAGATCTCCCAGAACGTCAACGGATCTCCAACCAAGATCAGTTCCCCTAGAGAAAATGACTGCTTTGGAAAGTGGACTCAATAGTGTAATATCCTGCTCAAGTCCCTCCCTTCCCCAAATACCGCCCTCCCCAGGCTCCGCCCCCAAATCTCCAGGAATTTCCTAACCTAGACCTGGCAACCCTGTGTGTTATTGATGTTCCACTAGCCATTTTGGATATATATATATATATCTTTCTTTCTTTCTTTCTATCTATCTATCTCTACCGACCTACTTACGTACCCACCTATCTACAGTGGAACCTCAATTTTCGTTGATAATTTGTCCGAAAAGAATCAACGAAAACCGAAATCAGTGAAAACCGAGGCAAACTTTTCCTTAGGAATCAATGTAAATCCAATTAATCCGTTCGAGGCACTCCAAAAAACATACCAAAAACACATTTTTGGTGAATAAACATAGTGTTTAATGCATAAAACAGTAACAAACAATAAAATTAGGACCAGTTTCAGAGCCAGTGGACCTATGTTACACCAGAAAGCTGTCTAAAGAGGTCTGTTTCTAACGCCTCTTTAAGATTTGTCTGAAATGCGGCAAGACACTGTCATTAAACAAGTTGCAGACACGGCCTGCAACAACTTTGTCCAGGTGATTTTTCTCCTCAAACCCCTGATTTTTCTCCACAAACCCCTGAATATTGACGAAAACCGAGGCAAATCAACGAAAACCGAAACCGACGAAACCAAAGTCAACGAAAACCGAGGTTCCACTGTACTTCAGTTATACCACCACCTATCTCCCCAGTATGAACCCAAAACAGCTTATATAATTCTCCCCTCCTCTCTAAAGCATTATACCATGCTGAGGATCCTCCCGTCCCCAAACTCTGCCCCCTCTAGGCAATTCCCCCCAATTCTCCAGGTGTTTCCCAACCAAGAGCTGGCTACCTTACAAATGTCTGCAGGAATCTGATCGGTCTTGCAGTAACCTGAGAAGAATCAGTGGGTCCAGCCTAGTTGTGGGTGGATCTGATGCTTAAGCCCTGCACGGTGAGACAAGGATGGGGCGTCGAGGCCTTCTTTATATTTCAACCTCTGCACCTGTGCGGGAGGGGGGAGCAGGCTGTTCTTTAGCAGCTATGGGGCTTTTACCTCAAGGTGGGAGGAACCAGTGTCGAAGGACACTGAGGGTGGAAAGTGTGGGAGAAGAAAGCGATCGCAGGTCACAATATGTAAAGAAGGAGCCAGTCGGGAAAATATTTTCATTGCATTGTCAAATGGCAGGTTCTCACAGGTTCCCGAGAGTAGGTTACTAGTTATTTGTGTGTGCCGAGAGGGGGTTACTAATTGGTGATTTTGCCACGTGATTTTTGCCTCAGTTACGCCCCTCCTCTCAGCAGTAGCGCACAGAACTTGAAGCAGTCTAGCAGGAGGTGCACCGGCGTGCGTGGCAGCCTGCGCCTGCGTGCATTCGTTTCCCGCCCAAAGACCGGCGCAGCGGCTGCGTCCTTGCCACAGCCCCGCCCCCGGAATGCCCCCCAGAATGCCCGGCCATGCCCCCGTCGTGCCCCGCCCAGCCCCATTGGCGCTACGCCACAGTTTGAATTCCACCACCATGGGAACCTGTTACTAAAATTTTTGGATCCCACCACTGGGTGGGATGGTAACTTCCATCCTAGTTACCATTTGGAGGTGGGATAGCTCTGGACGGGCTTCAATTTAAAAAACAAAACAAAAAGACTGGCTCGGAAGCCCTGCCAAGTGGCCCTCGAACCAAGTCAACATTTCAAGAAAAATTGCCCCCTATTGTGGGTTTTATTTTACGCTCCTCCTTCGCTCCCCATTTGAAGACTTGAGCCCAGGCTGCCGGGATCCTCTTTCCACCTTTATTTCCTCAGCCAGTAGTCTTGATATTCTGACTTTTTAAAAAGAAGGAAAGAACAACCCCCTTGGCTTAAACAGCAAAAGCACAAACAAGGGGGAAAAAGATTACGAGGCAACCAGGAATCTCTTTTTCTCTCTTTCCCGCTGACCTTTGCCACCCGGGGAAGTAATAGAATACAACCATTGCTCTGAGTGAGCTTTAACATTATTGTACCCACTAGCTTTCTATTAGGCGTTAAAAGGAATTGCTTTATTGTCATTTTTTTTTAAGCTAAGGAAAGCAAACACTCATGAAACCCATCTCAGTGCCAAAGACTGAGTTCTTTCTTTCTTTCTTTCTTTCTTTCTTTCTTTCTTTCTTTCTTTCTTTCTTTCTTTCTTTCTTTCTTTCTTTCTTTCCTTTCTTTCTTTCTTTCTTTCTTTCTTTTTTTCTTTCTTTCTTTCTTTCTTTCTTCAGGTGTAGCTGTCATTCGAATGTTCCAAGTTTTTAATAAATGTATTTTCTAGCTTTGGCAAGAGCAATAATTATCTTATCCCCAGCTTTTGATCATCCACACGGATTGATACAGCTGAGTCAAAAAATGCCGACCTGATTGGGAGGGTTCGTTTTCTCTCTCTCTCTCTCTCTCTCTCTCTCTCTCTCTCTCTCTCTCTCTCTCTCTCTCTCTCTCTCTCTCTCTCTCTCTCTCTCTCTCACACACACACACACACACACACACACACACACCGCCCTTCATCCTGTTTTGTGAAAGGCACCCTCTGCTTTATCTGAATCCCATCTCCTTCATCTTTTCGCACAAATAGTTTCGTTTTGGCTGTCAGTCCTAGAAAACGGGGATGATAAAAGGGCCCAGGCGCACCTCAGAGGGGGAGATCCGACTTATCTGCCGTACAGATCGTGTTTAATTTCCTCCCAGCCACTTGATCTGCGTGCATTGCAATTCTGGTTTTGTCACCTGGAAAAATATCCTTACTGCTGATCAGTTTATTTGGGCTCCCTCTCCTCCTCGCTCGCAACAGCCAAAAAAAGAACCACAGGACCAAGAATGCACTGGAGGGGAAAAGATGTTTCCAGGAGTATCACCTGCAACAATTGCAGAGAGGTCTTTTGACAAACTTGCTTTGATGCCAAAAATGACAGGATTCGGGCAGGGTTTTCACCTGTGGGTTTTTTGATGTGGGATGAAGGATTCTGCAGCTCGAATATTTACCTGACTGTGCTCATGTGCACATGTGACTGGTTCAATAGTACCCTGTTTCCCCAAATATAAGACATCCCCTGAAAATAAGACATAGTAGAGGTTTTGCTGAAGTGCGAAATATAAGGCATCCCCCGAAAGTAAGACGTAGCAAAGTTTTTGTTTGGAAGCATGCCCGACGAACAGAACACAGAAAAATAAGACATCCCCTGAAAATAAGACATAGCGTATCTTTGGGAGCAAACATTAATATAAGACACTGTCTTATTTTCAGGGAAACACAGTAGTAAGAGCTTCTCGACAAAGCTATGCTCTCATTTCCCCCCTTAACACATAAGTATCTTTTGGGAATACAGTCCTAATGCACTGCCGTGCACGTCATTTTGTGTGAATAGGGCAAAGTGCATATTTCCCAACTTTGGTACAAGGAATCAGAAACTCAGGTGTCGAGAAGAAGAGTTTGAGGACTAATGTAAAAGGAGAAGGGGAAACAATTATTACTTATTTAGTGTAATAAGGGAGATAGCGAAATTGTCTCAGTTTGTTTTGCTGGTGTGTTACAGATGGTTTACAAATTGAAACAGATAGCTAATAGTAGTGGATATAGTAAGCAGATTGTTTTTGTAAATATTTGTATGATTAATAACAATATTTAGGGTTTTAATGTTGTAATCTAATAATCCATATTTAGTAAGGATTACCAAATTGTCATATAATTGATGTTGTGTATTAGATTGATTATTGATGTACATGTCAATATTACTTTGTTGGAAATAAATTTATTTGAAAAAAAAAGAATTTGAATTTATACCCCACGTTTCTCTACCCTTAAGGAGTCTCAAAGCAGCTGACAAACTCCTTCCCTTCTTCTCCACACAATAGATACCCTTGTACAGTAGGTGGGGCTCAGAGAGTTCTAAGAGAACTGTGACTGGCCCAAAATCACCCCATAGGCTTTATGTGGAGGAGCGGGGAATCAAACCTGGTTCTCCAGATGAGAATCCACTATTCATAACCACTACACCAGGTGTTCTTCATGCCTACCAGAGCTGTAAAATGTGTCAATTGTCCAGTTCACACAAAATGGAAAGTGCTTTGTCCCTGGTTCAGACAGACAAGTGGAATACAAATTTTGTACATAAATAAATGGCTGAACGGGACTGTTCCGAACTGCAGTGCTGCTAATTGTGGAGAGTTTGTGTATGGTTATTTCTAGCACAAAAAGGTAGTGGAATTAGGGTTGAAAGCCCCTGCCCCATCCATTGATCAGCTGGCTGGCAGGGGGACTACCGGCAGCAAGGATAGGCTGAAGACAGCATCGCAGGTAGCACAGAGATGTCACTTCCAGCATCCCCTGGAAGTGACATCATCACATCACCGTCGACGTGGAAATATTTGGGCAAAAACTCTGTGGTAAAAATGGCTTTTACCCAGTGGTGGGATCCAAAAATTTTAGTAACAGGTTCCCATGGTGGTGGGATTCAAACTGTAGCGTAGCGCCAATGGGGCTGGACGGGGCACGACGGGGGCGTGGCCAGGCATTTCGGGGCAGGGCATTCCTGGGCGGGGCTGTGGCAAGGATGCAGCCGCTGCGCCGGTCCTTGGGCAGGAAACGAATGCACGCAGGCGCAGGCTGCCACGCACGCCGGTGCACCTCCTGCTAGACTGCTTCAAGTTCTGCACGCTACTGCTGAGAGGAGGGGCGTAACTGAGGCAAAAATCACGTGGCAAAATCACCACTTAGTCACCCCCTCTCGGCACACACAAATAATTAGTAACCTACTCTCGGGAACCTGTGAGAACCTGCTGGATCCATCCTCTGCTTTTACCATAGTTTTGCTCAGAGAGTATCCTATATTGCCGGTGATGCAATGACATAACTTTGGGTGTGCCTGAAATTATGTTGCTACATTGCTGGCAATGCCAGCTAGGCCTCTCCTCATGGTCAGTAAATTACCCCTACCCCTTGCCTCTGAAGGCCAAACTTCCCAGAGTACTCCAGCTCTAGGAAATAGCACAAATGTCCCTATGGTCAAAAAATCCATGACCAGGTGATGCCTAACAAGGGAGCCTCATGACATACAGTAATAAGCTGCAGTACCACAGTCAAATGTTCTGCTCCCAACCTGAGTTCAATCCCAACAGAAGTCAGTTCCAGCTGTAGGTTAACCCTTCTGAGGTGGGTAAAATGAGTACCCAGCTTGCTTGGAGTAAAGTGTAGTCTCCTGGGGAAGGCAATGGCAAACCATCCCATTAAACAAAGTTTACTTAGCCGTTTTCCCCACGGCCAATATATCCTGGGATAAGGAAGTGAACCATCCCAGTTTGGGCATGAATTCCGCAAGGCTTCCGTGCCTAAATCGGGCCCGCCCCCCAAGATTTGCCTTCTCCTGCGGCTTTCAAAAAACGATGAAATTGGCAGTTCTTTTGAAAAAGCATGCACCGATCCCACGCCCACGTAAACACTGCGAGAGACAGGTTGGTTTATTTTTCTGGCATCACCACCTGCTCTCCCCACCCCTTAGCTGCAACCAATCGGAATGTCAGAAAAATGGAATCTACGCAAACTACTTAAACATCCACAAACGACGTAAACGACATAAACATAAACGTTCATGCGGAAAATGAAAATAAACCAGGGGCTCATGCGTGATTCACAGGAGTTTTTCCTCCCAGACAGAATGCACGGATGGGCAGCCGTGCAAAGGGAGAAACCGGGATAAAAACATCCTGGGATATATGATCTTGGGTCTATCCCAGGATATTTTGTCTGTGGGGAAAACCCCTTAGTAAGCATGGTGATGTGATGTCACCCCATGGGTCAGTAATGCTTGCACATGAGACTAACCTTTACGTTTTAGCTGATGCCAATAGGGATAGTTTAGGGTTCCCAGATCGGCTCTGGCCATCAGTAGAGTGATGGGTGGGGGCAAGTTGGATGCAGAACATTGCTAAGAAACAGCGTAGACCATTTCCAGGTTGGCCTTGAAGATCTACTATTACAACTGATCTCCAGGAGACGCAGATCAGTCCACATGAAGCAAATGACCCCTTCAGAAGGTCGACTCTATGGCATTATATCCCTCCCTCATCAAACTCCATCCTCTTCAGGCTCCGCCCCCAAAATCTCCAGTTGTTTCCCTAGATAGGACACATTTGGGGTGGGCATGTTGTAATTCCTTCACTGGCCAAATAAGCTTTGCCCCCCCCCCCCTTCCAATCTTCTCTGTCTCCATATGCTGCATTTTCCCCAGGGTCTGTTTGTTTCTCATCCGTGGCAGATTCTTTTTCACTGGTAGAGTGCTGTTCCGTTTGCAGTTGTGTCGTCCGAGAATTTATAGGTCCTCCTGAAAGCGCGCACAATCTGTTTCCCGAGTCCTTGTGCTTTGCTGTCTCTTTGCAAATGCAGCACGCTCCTCCACCTCTTGCCCTCCCAGTCCTTACTCTTTGGCAAGGCCAGAGGTGCAAGAGGGGAGCCAAGGGATCTCCACTTTCCCAGAAAGATACTGGCATGCATCCAGGTTATTAACCTGCTCAGGCTCCATTTGTTTCACAGGTGAGCCATAACCAGTAAGAATGTGCGCAACAAGCAAAATCTTGGTCCGCTTGAACTCTGTAGCAAAACAGCGCGGAATCTAGGGAGCATTTACCCTAAAAGCAGTGAGCGTCGTCCAGAGAGTTATAAGTTTCCTTTCCACATGGTTGGTTTTAAGTCTTAGATGATGGGTAATTTTTCTTTCTTTAGCCTTTATTTGGCACAAAACGAATGGAATAAAATCATATCAAAAATACAGAAATTATAATAAAAGCAGTATTCAAATACAAAATATATGGCATAAATGTAGGCTATTTGTTATACCTCACTTCCAATAAAAAAAATTTGCTACCATTTCACAAGTTGTGAGATCAGAATTGTCCAGTAAAAAAGGAGTCTGCATGAAGCATCCATTTCATTAGGTATCAGAGAAAACATATTAGAATATTTTAATCTAATATTTTAGGGACTCTTCAGAACTGTTACAGAAACAATTGATGTATCAATGTTTCAATTTGTTGTTTGTTACAGAGCACACTACTGTCAGAATCCCAAAAACCCACACAAACTCTTGTTGAAGAACAGTAGTTTTTAATGGTGTTGGATCTTCCCTGGCTAAAGCCAGAACTGAGATTTTGCCCGCACAAAACCCAGTAATTAAAACAACTTGCACCCCCCAGCCTGGGAAAGCGCGCCTAAAAGTTTCTGTCAGGAAGATAACATGAGATGGGCAAACAGTGACCTTGAACACCACCTGGTACTGCATAACACTCTACAGAAACAGTGAAGAAAC
Organism: Sphaerodactylus townsendi; assembly: GCF_021028975.2. Classification (NCBI taxonomy): domain Eukaryota; kingdom Metazoa; phylum Chordata; class Lepidosauria; order Squamata; family Sphaerodactylidae; genus Sphaerodactylus; species Sphaerodactylus townsendi. The sequence goes on from NC_059425.1 coordinate 188,067,835, forward strand.
AGTTAGAAATGCATTTAACCCATTCCACCTCCCCCTGTGCATTGAGACAGCCGCATAAGCAAAATCCCCAAATACAGGCCTCCTGACAACTACAGAGCATGGAGCCACCCAGGGTGCAAGGAAGACACTTACCTTTGCTTACTGTGCAGCTCCAGACAGCTCCGGACACGTGTCTTTCCAGCTGTCCAGAGCTGCATGAAGCAAAGGTAAGTATCTTCCTCACACCAGAGGGGCAAAAAGCGGCGGCGTCACACCGGTGTGGTTCGCACCACGCTGGAAGATGGCGCAAACTACATAAACGCACCACGCTGGAAGATGGCGCTTTTGGAAAAACTCGCTCCCTGAGCGAGTTTCAAAAGCGTTGTTTTCCCACCGTTATGGAGGCTGGCACACGGCGTTGCTGCGATGCAGCAGCGCCAGCTATGTGAAAAGCGCCCCAGGGACAGTGTTTTTTCCATCCCTAGGGTGCTGTTTTTTGGCCGTGCGGAAACCGCCTATGATTCTATGATTCTAAGCCCAGATCCAACTCCTGAAAGTTAAAATTACCCATCATCTAAAGACTTAAAACCAACCATGAGGAAAGGAAATTTATAACTCTCTGGACTACACTCACTGCTTTTAGGGTAAATGCTCCCTGGAGGTTAACAATTCTAGATCTAACTGTAAGTCTGTCCCTGGTTTATATAGTTCTAGAGGTAGGTCAGGTTTTACTTATGTCTCTGGATAAACAGAGAAGAAAAGTTTGGATTTATGCCCTGCTACTCTCAACCATTAGGAGTCTCAAAGCAGCTTACAAACTCCTTTTCCCTTCCTCTCCCCACAACAGACACCTTGTGAGGTAGGTAGAGCTGAGAGCATTCAGAGAGAACTATGACTAGCCCAAGGTCACCCAGCAGGAATGTAGGAGTAGGGAAACAAATCTGGTTTGGCAGACAAGAGTCCAGCACTCATGTGGAGGAGTGGGGAATGGAACCCAGTTCTCCAGACTAGAGTCCACTTACTCTTAATCACTACACCATGCTGGTTCTCTCTCTCTGTTTTTGGAACATGTTCTGAGAAAAGCATAGAATATAGTTTAAATAAGGAGAGTAGTAGAAGAAGAAGACTTTATTTACAGTCAATGACCAGATATTGGAGAGTAGTAAGATTACAGTTTCCCACATGGGTCAGTCCAGTGGTGGGATCCAAAAATGTTAGCAACAGGTTCCCATGGTGGTGGGATTCAAACTGTGGCGTAGCGCCAATGGGGCTGGGCGGGACACGACAGGGGCGTGGCCGGGCATTCCAGGAGTGGGGCATTCCTGGGCGGAGCTGTGGCAAGGACGCAGCCACTGCGCCGGTCCTTGGGCTGGAAATGAATGCATGCAGGCGCAGGCTGCCATGCACGCCGGTGCACCTCCTGCAAGACTGCTTCAAGTTCTGCGCACTACTGCTGAGAGGAGGGGCATAACGAAGGCAAAAATCACGTGGCAAAATCACCAATTAGTAACCCCCTCTCGGCACACACAAATAATTAGTAACCTACTCTCGGGAACCTGTGAGAACCTGCTGGATCCCACCTCTGGGTCAGTCCCACAGTGCTCTTGGGAAGTAGGGGAATGGCTGTATGAAGCACCTGATTTCCATCAAGGAAAAGCCTTAGGAAATTGTGTTCATGCTTTCGCCTTGGGCAATTAAATTTATGGATGGCTGTCATTGCACGTTCCCTCATTAGCATCCTCTTTATGATGTAGGCTGGGCCATTAGGTTTTTTTTTGAAAGCCTGCCCTGTTTAATTTTCATTACAAAGTCTGAACATGTCTAATTATAAGCTTCTTAAAAGCTCATTTTGGGGTTGGATTCTGGAAGAGTGACGGGTGTAATGACAAGCAATGAGCTAAAGGAGGCGACGTTTGTGTGGAAACATTCATGGGTTGAAGCCAAGAGAGGTCACGGTTGCTGTTTGCAGGCAAAGTTGAAGAATGTGATGCCCTCAACATCTAATGCTGCGTAAAATATTATTTGCTCAAACAATTATCTCTCGTTTTAAGGATATGCTACCCCAGGTCACATCCACTTGATTTATCACCATGCTAACAATTAATACCTGATAGGAGGCGGGGGGGGGAGTATTTCTTCCCACAATACATAATTAATGTAGCAAATTCACCTGCACAAAATATGGAGATGGCTGGCTTAGACAAGCTTCAAAAAGAATTATATTAAATTCATGGATGTTACATTCATCAATGGGTATTGGACATACTGGGATGAGTTTGGAGGGGCAGACAATTGGGATATCCCCAGCCCATTCTAAACTTTCTCTTTCCAGCTTTCGCTATGATCTCAGAAATCTGAACCCTCTAAGCCCTTTCCGCACAAACCTTTTAAAACATTTTGAGGCAGGATTTAAAAAGTTTCCTTCATGGAGCAGGCCAAACGTGACATATTATGCATACGCCAAGGCACTGAGCCCTTAGTGGGATTCTCAGAGGCATTCAGGACTTTGGCCAGCAAGATTCCTAATTGGCCAGAGCAGATTTTTGTCCATATATTTAAGGATGCTCTGCATCTCGAACTTCGTCGCTGGTCCTTAATGTGTGGTAACGCTGACACATTTATGGAGTGGATCGTGTTGGTGGGTGAGGCCGAAACCCAAATGATGGATGCTAACAACTACAAGAGGAAGATGGCTTCCAGTCACCATCAGGGGCAAGCGGCCCCGCAAGTCTACTGGAAGATCAACAGATGAACCCAAGGAAACCCCATACACTCACAGACATTGGTTGGGGCTTTGCCTGTACTGTGGAGATAGCGGTCACCTGGCGGTCACCTGCCGCACCAAAACGGCAGCCAGCATGCCGCCTCCCCCTTGTACAACCAAGCCTAGCAATATGAAGTCCTCTAAACCCAAGAGAGGTACCTCCAAAATGGCTGTGGGGGTAAACTCTGAGCCGATACCCTCATCACCTGAGTCTGGTGGTTGGAGTTGGATACCTTGCTGAAGTCCACAGTCCTGATCCATCACAAGGAGCGACTGAAAGGGTGAGTGAAGATGCGGGCCCTTTGGTGCTACCTATGACTGTTGCTAACTCCCCAAAGGGCACTCGAATGATGATCCAAGCTGTAATGGATTTGGGTTGTTCTCATTGCATAATGCACCCCAGTGTGGTGGAGGGATTGGGACTTACCCCAATTCCCTTACACCAACCCATCCAATTCACTCAGATGCCTTCAAAACTGGAAAGGTGTTAATTCAATGTGCACAACATTGGGAACGGCGTAGTTTTATAATCACTAACATGTCCAAATACCCGGTGATTTTGGGAATGCCCTGGCTGGTGGAACATAATCTGACCATCAAGTGGGTGGAGCGGATTGTGCACTTCCCAGATGCTCCCATAAGGGACTCTGTTCCTCCCTCAGTTGTAATGTTGCCAATGGAGGGGGGTAGTTGCTTTATTTGAAACCCAGCCGAAGCCTCCGCCAGCATCCCTCCTCCCTACCGAGACTTGAGCCGGGTTTTTGAAGAGAAAGAATGTAATTCTATAGCTCCGCACAGTAAAACAGTCACTAAGACTGAGTTGATTCTGGGTGCTAAACTCCCAAAGGGACAATTATACCCCGTGAACCCTGCAGAGGATGCTGCCCTTAGAGAATTTTTGGTTAAAAACCTGGCTCGAAAGTTTATCCGATCAACCACTAGTAATTATGCCCCCCCCCCCCCCGGTCCTGTTCGTTTTAAAAAAAGGAGGGATCCCTTCGGTTGTGCACTGACTACTGTGGTTTGAATGTGGTCCTGACTTGTAATAAATACCCCCTTCCGCTGATCAAGGACCTGTTAGCCAGCTTGGAAAAGGGGTGGATCTTCACCAAATTGGACTTGAGGGAAGCTTATTACCGTGTCAGGATTGCTGAAGGCTTTGGGCATTTGACAGCTTTTAACACTCGCTACGGTTAATTTGAATATCAAGTGATGCCCTTCGGGTTAAGTGGAGCCCCTGGGGTGTTCATGAACCTAATTAATGATGTACTCCAAGATCTATTGTTCAAAGGAGTGGTTGCGTATTTGGATGATGTGCTCATATACTCCCAGGATGAGGAATCTCATGTGAAATTAGTGCGGCATGATACTAAAACAGCTTCTGGATAACTCTCTGTTTGCAAAGCTGTCCAAATGTGCTTTTTATCAACAAAAATTGAAGTTTTTGGGTTATCACATATCCAGGGCAGGACTGGAAATGGATCTCTCTAAAGTGCAGGATGTGTTACGTTGGCTACCCCCTGCCATCCGCAAACAATTACAATCATTTTGGGGGTTTGCTATTTTTTATTGAGACTTTATCCCCAACTTTGCTGAACTGGTCCTACCCGTCACGAACATGCTCCACACCAAGGGGAAGGGCTCAACAGCTACGTGGCCAGGAGCGCCCCTTGGGAGGGGATTGCCATGCTAAACAGCGTTTGATCCTCTGAAAAAAGCATTTACTTCAGAACCTATTTTAAGGCATGCTGACCCTGCACAACCATTTATAGTTCATGTAGATGCCTCTGACAAAGCATAAGCATAAGCATTTTATTGTCATTGTGCACGCACAACGAAATTTACAGCAGCATTCCTCGATGCACACAATTTCAGACTCATACATCATCCTCACTTTCCCCTTCCTCCACCCATCCCTACACAGCCCCAAACACATCAACATGAAGCCGCAGAGTTTAGCATAGCCACAGCTCTAGAGTAGAAGCTGTCTCTAAGCCTCTTTGTCCTAGTTTTGATAGACCTGTATCATCTGCCAGATGGTAACAGTTCAAAAAGAGAGTGTGCTGGATGAGACAGGTCCCTCAGAATATTTTGGGCTTTTTTTAGGCTTCGGGAATTATAGAGTTCTTCCAAGGAGGAGAGAGGGCAGCTGATAATCCTCTGTGCAGTAGTGATCACCCTTTGGAGCGCCTTCCTAACTGCCACTGTGCAACTGGAGAACCATCCACAGATGCAGTAGGTTAAGTCACTCTCTATAGCACAGCGGTAAAAAGGACACCAGGAGTTTTCCATCCAGTTGTTGTTTCCTTAAAAGTCTCAGATAGTACAGTCTTTGCTGGGCCATGGGGCAACAGGGAGAGAACAGGAAATTACCCCCTTGTACTTACTTCTCCAAAAAGTTTACTGGATCTGAGGTCAATTGAACTGTGGGGGATTAGGAAACTGGAGCAATCAAACAGGCTGTATCCACTTGGAGATACTGATTGGAGGGAAACCAGTGCCCCTTTCAGGTTTGGACAGATCATAAAAACCTCGCTGCTCTCAACACTCCTGGCAGGCAGTTGGCTAAACAGCTTCGCTGGGCAGATTTCTTTTTCTGTTTCAATTTTACCATCCACTTCTTCCCAGGCAAAACAAACCGCTTGGCGGATACGCTTTTCCATCTTCCCGTTTCCTGTAAGGCGGAGTCTAAATCGCCCCAAACTGTACATTAAGATGTGTTTCTCCCCCTTTTTGGTTAATTTGTGATGTTATATATTTTTTCCTCTTACATGGGGTACCCTAAGGTGTAGATGGAGACCCCTACCATGTACGGGTGGCCAAGTTTTGCATCAGTGGTGGGATTCCAATAATTTAACAAACCGGTTCCAGTGGTGGGATTCAAATAATTTAACAATTGGTTGTTTACAAGCACCATTTTAAACAACCGGTTCTGCTGTAGTGGTGCGAACCTGCTGAATCCCACCACTGGTTATCATCCATTCAATCTCTTCTCTGATACAGTGGTGGTGTTGCTATCATAACGAAGGCCAGTCAGATTTCAGTTAAACATGCAGACTTATATGAGACTCAGAAGGAATCCCAAGTTGAGATAATAAGTAATTGGGGCACACTCACACACCAATCTCTTTGTCCAGGATTTTCTATGGTTTCTAATTCCCCCTCCCTTTTCCCCCTTAATAGACTGTCAGCTGATCTCAACATGCTTTAGGGGAATATTGAGTCCTCGTCAAGATTTCAAGGTTTCTGTTAATTTACAAAGTATACTTGGAGAGTTCCCATGTATGTTAAGAACACTGCTTTGATTCCGGGTTCCTCCATTTTGCTGTCTTCACTATCAACCAGGGGTTACTATTAAGAACAGAGAATTGAGCTAAATGGAACCTACATGGTCAGTGGCAGTGTGCCAGTTACTGGGAATGGGTATTAAGAAAATTTTTGGAAAAGTGGTGGAGACTATAAAAATTCAAACCTGCAAAGGTAGAAGAAGAGTTGAAGGATTTATACTGATTTTCTCAATGGTAAGGAGTTTCAAAGCAGCTTGCAAACTCCTTCCCTTCCTCTTCCCACGACCTTGTGAGGTAGGTGGGGCTGAGGGAGTTCAAAGAGAACTGTGACTAGCCCAAGGTCACCCAGCAGGCTTCATGTGTATTAGCGGGGAAACAAACCCGGTTCACCGGATAAGAGCCCATCACTCACATGGAGGAGTGGAGAATCAACCTGGTTCTCAAAATTCATGTCCACCGCTCTTAACCATTACACCACACTGGTCCCTGGTCCCAATGCTTTGTCAGGTTTGTACTATATGTTTTTGAAGATGAAATTTTACCACCATTGCAGAATATAGTGAACTCCATCTTGCAAAAAGGAAAGATCCCAGAGTCATGGAAACAATAATAACTAGGGGCAAGACTTTGATAAGAAATGATGATGATGATGATGATGAAGAAGAAGAAGAAGAAGAAGAAGAAGAAGAAGAAGAAGAAGAAGAAGAAGAAGAAGAAGAAGAAGAAGAAGAAGAAGAAGAAGAAGAAGAAGAAGAAGAAGAAGAAGAAGAAGAAGAAGAAGAAGAAGAAAAGTTGGATTTATATCCCCCCTTTCTCTCCTGTAGGAGACTCAAAGGGGCTGACAAACTCCTTTCCAGATGACAGAGATAATTTCCACTGGGGAGAAGTGCCCTTCCCCCCTCACAGCAAACACCCTGTGAGGTGGGTGGGGCTGAAAGAGCTCAGAAGAACTGTGGCTAGTCCAAGGTCACCCAGCTGGCCTGTGTGGGAGTGTACAGGCTAATCTGAATTCCCCAGATAAGCCTCCACAGCTCAGGTGGCAGAGCAGGGAATCAAACCCGGTTCCTCCAGATTGTACACCTGCTCTTAACCACTACGCCACTGCTGCTCCTTCTCAATTTCTTGAAGGGGAGGGCAGGAGGTTTAACAGGAGGTTTGGGGTTATCCTAGACAACCCTGATGTTTGTTGAGTCATCTGAACGTGACTTTGAGTATCTGAAAATCCCTGGTCTAAGCCATTGCTCTGAGATGGGAAACAAAATTGTGGCAGAACACTGAAATCATGAAACACTCCAGTGTTGTTCTTGCACACAGTAGGAATCAGTATGATGTAGTAGTTACCACGTGGGACTAGGATCTGTGAGAGCTAGGTTCAAATCCCTATGCCACGGAAGCTTGCCCGGTAGCCTTGGACCAGTCATGCCCTCGCAGCCTAACCTCCCTTGCAGGGTTGTTGTAAGGATAAAATGGAAGAGTAGAGAATGATGCCCACTGTGGGTCCACAGTGAAGAGAAAAGCGGGGTAGAAATGAAGTCAATAAATCTACTAAAAGGCATAATCAAATTATATATATCAAAAGCAGTGGCGTAGTGGTTAAGAGCAGGTGCACTCTGATCTGGAGGAACCGGGTTTGATTCCCTGCTCTGCCGCTTGAGCTGTGGAGGTTTATCTGGGGAATTCAGATTAGCCTGTGCACTCCCACACAGGCCAGCTGGGTGACCTTGGGCTAGTCACAGCTTCTCGGAGCTCTCTCAGCCCCACCTACCTCACAGCGTGTTTGTTGTGAAGGGGGAAGGGCAAGGAGATTGTAAACCCCTTTGAGTCTCCCACAGGAGAGAAAGGGGGGATATAAATCCAAAAAAACTCAAAAAAAAAGTTCAGGCCCTTTCAAAAAGGCCCTTTCTCGTTATTTTCTAATCATGCGCTTTTATTTTTTTGGCTGATTGTTCTGTCTCAAAAAATCTTTGTTTCCACATCAACCCGCTGCTACCACCACCAACAGCCGCCGCCCCCCCAGCACATGGACCCCTGCCTCAATTAAAGCTTTGTGTTGCGCAATATCTTTTGAGCTTGCAATTATGTGGGGGGGGGGGCAGGGGAATCAAATGACTGGCACCTAACAAGCACAATTAGAGATCAAAAAAAATTAGTTTCCCTTGTAATACAAGAGTTTACAAGGAGGTGGGGGAGACTTTGTTTTCTCTTTAGCCTCGCTGCCAGGGTCGTTCGCTTCTCCAAAACATGACTTTGTGACCCGTTTGATTGCAGATTCCCACACGGCAGGTTCCCCCCCCCCCCCCCGGCCCCCTCTCCAAGTGTAGTTTTCTTTGAGTTTACTTTGATTTCCTGTTCCATTCACGGGGCTTTGTGCTGTTCACCAGGCAGTTACGACAAACTACCGCCGTTAGAAAAACACACACCGGCGGCTGCTTAGGAGGTGTGAGAAAGCAATGCAACTTGCCCATCAAAGGGCACATCTGCATAACAGTTCTGAGTTGCTTTCCTTTCCTTCCCTTTGCATTATTGCAGTTTTCCCATAGAAACCTCGGTGTGATGCTTACGAACATATTTTTATATAAACCTTTATTAGGCATAGAATCCATATAACAGCCAACATTGTCCAAACAAGTATCCCATACCTGAGAACCATCGCAGGTAATCATTTCAAAGTTTTCTATAAGGAACCTAGCTACAAAAGTTAAAATCTCGGAGGCGGAATTGTTTAGTGAAAACGTAATCTTCCCCCCAGTAGAGTATTCATTAAAGATTACAGGACATCAAAGAGCAAAAAAAGTCTGGGTCCTAGGATCTCCTACCATTGATTTGGGAGGGCAGTCCGAAAGCAATATATGTTCCATGGTTTGAATCACTGTGGTACACAATGAGGACATTTCCGCTCTTGCAGAATTCGATTTTTCGGAACCTTCCTTGTAGCATAGAGCAAGGGAAGGAGTTACATCGAGCCCTAGTGATTATCCATCTATGCTTGGGCTCCTGAAGTAAACTCAAATAATCTGCCATGTGATTGATTTTAAATTTGATATTAAAAAAGAGGGGGGAGCTTACGAACATATAAAGAACGCTGCTGGATCAGACCAGCGATCCATCTCATCCAGCATCCGGAGTCACGCAGTGACCCACCCAGCTGCCATGGAGAGCTAACGAACAGGACATAGGCCCCTTCCGCACATGCAAAATAATGCGTTTTCAAACCACTTTCACAACTGTTTGCAAGTGGATTTTGCTATTCCGCACAGCTTCAAAGAGCACTGAAAGCAGTTTGAAAGTGCATTATTCTGCATGTGCGGAATGAGCCATAGAGACCAAGGTCTACACACCACATACCAAGAGTGTGCCCCTAGGCTTCCCAATCGCCACAGCCTGATGAGCAATTCTGGGCCCCCAGCCTTTATCTCCCACCTTCAAGAAATTGAGAAGCAGGAGGGGGAAAACCGGAGCCCTCTGGAATTTGTCCCAGCCTCCAGAGCACAGGTTCCCAACCCGGTGCCTCTGAACACCCCAGCGAAACCTTTCCTGGAGTCCATCAACTTTTGTCAAGTTTTTTTTCAAAAGTGGGCATGGCCAAGAAGGGTTACTAGCCCACAAGGCTTCTGAGTAGCCACTGGAGATCGGATTGGCTGTGCAGCTTGAAATAATGTTGCAGCAGCAGCCGCTACCACAGTGTTGGTTTAATTTTCTTTCTCTCCTTTTTCCCAGTGTATTTTCCCCTTTTTCCCTGCCTTTTGGGCTTTCCCTCTGTGTGTGTGTGTGTGTGTGTGTGTGTGAGAGAGAGAGAGAGAGAGAGAGAGAGAGAGAGAGAGAGAGAGAGAGAGATTGGCTTTGCCTCTTGCACTGACCATTTTATGGTTGTGCCCACTGCTCTGCAGCAGAATTCCAAAGTTACCCAAAGGCTCAAAATGATCAGGGACCCCTAAACTAAAGACTACAGTTAAGGATGGAACTAGGGTAGAACACGCAGGGGATCTTGCCCTGGGCACTGCTTAAGGGGGGGCATCAGGCAGCCCAGAGTCCCCTCACCAAGTTCTGCCCCCCACCATCAAACTGCACCCTACCCTGAAACCCGTGTGGATTTTGTGGGGTGGGGAGCAGTTCAGTGCAGGGCTCAGATCCAGCATTCCACTGCATGCCCTAGCCCCAAAGTCAGTGTGGAGTTGGGGGCACAAAGTTCAAGGCTGGGCTTTGCTAGGTCTAGCTCAGTGTTTCCCAACCTTTTCGAGGTCAGGGTTCTCTTGACCTCACTCTTCATACCTCACGGTACCCCTGCCGCCACCCTCCACCTTCCCCTCCCATTGCCCCTGCTTGCCACACCCCCACCTTCCCCTCCCAGGGTGAAGGGTAGCACTGGGGGGGTGGCTGCTGACCTTGTGGCAGGCCCCTGCCCCATGGGCCAGCTCCACATGTTCCTTTGCTGGCAAGCCAAGTGCGGGGAGACACCACAAAAAATGAGAGTATGCGTGTGAGTGTCGCCAAGTGTGGGTACACCTGGGACATGATCACGGCACCCCAGGGTACCAGGGAACCCTGGTTGAGAATGGCTGGTCTAGCTTTAAACTACAGGCTTCGGAGGTACAGTCTACAGTTTAAAGCAGAGTCCAGCCTTGAACAGCACTCGTCCCAAATTCCACATGGAGTTGGCGGGGTTGGAGGTTGCACACAGCTCACTGCTTGCCCTGAGAGCCATCTTTAGAAGATACACCCCTGACTTTGGTAGCTTTGGCTGGGTGCATTGTGGAGGATTCACTAGTAGAAACAGCCGCCAAGCAGTTATCCTACAACACTGGCCACCAGGCAGATCCATGAAGAACTGGTTCTTCAGCCTACAGTAAACACGAACACATTCAGTTCAGGACTTGAAAGGACTTGAACGGTCACCAGTGGCTTGGGACGAGGCTTTTGCATAGGAGGTCAGCTCTCTTGCCCTCCTTTGTTATTGTTGCGCTCTTTCAAAGGATTCCACCTTTTAAAAACAAAAATCTTGACCAAGCAAACTCCCGGAGCTTGTTTCCCGTGAATTCACAACACCAGACTCTGGGAAGGATTTTGAGCTGTGGTCAGCCTTAATAGCCGAATGATAAATGAAAGGAAATTCCACTCTTGACTCGTCTGATTGTGCCGGGAGTACTGTGGCATAGGTATTAAGTAACATCACATGTTGCCGCCAGATCCTGGGAAGAAAGGAGCGTAATGTCCAAGTTTGCTCCATCATTATGATTTTTGAAGTTCTCTTTGGTCTTGCTGTTCCCATCATCGCGGGCAATTATCCGAAATCAAGGCCTCGGCAGAGGGCAAACGTTTATTTCTTTTGCAATTTTAGAGTGCAGCCAAAGGAGCAAGCTGTCCGCTCTTGGACTGAAGGTGGGAAAACATTCCCAAGAATCCAGTTGCGAGGTTTTGTCGATAGATCAGTGTCCTGACCGCTAATGTGGAAACACAGGAAGAAAGAAAAGCGGCACGTCCTACCGTTGTAGACTTTCCTAGTTGATACCAAAAGTTCCCTCTCACAAATAAGAAACATTCAAATGCTCACAGGAACAATCACTGCAAGTTACTCCAAGTTTTGTGTACTGATTGGTTTGAAAAGCAAACAAAATGTGCAATTGGAACTTAGAAGAAGATGAGTTTGGATTTATATCCTGCTCTTCTCAACCATAAGGAGTCTCAAATTCTTTCCCTTCCTCTCCCCTTGTGAGGCTGGTGGGACTGAGAGAGTTCTGAGAGAACTGTGACTGGCCCAAGGTCTCCCACTAAGCTTCATGTGGAAGAGTGGGGAAACAAACCTGGTTTACCAGATTAGAGTCTGCCTCTCATGTGGAGGAATAAAGAATCAAACCCTGTTCTCCAGATTAGAATCCACTGCTCTTATTGTACCAGCTCTTGGTGGAGAATTTCTGATTGCTATTTTCGATATTTCAAGTTCATGTGAGGATATACCTCATTCACAGGAAGGATTGCCAACCTCCAGGTGAGGCCTGGAGTTATCTTAGAATTGCAAATGATCTACAGTCAACATAAATCTCTTCATCCCTTTGAGTGTTCAGATGCTAATCTACGTTTACAGAACCATAATGGAACAATGCCTCATTATTTCCACAGTCTAGACTTCCCCCTTCACTGTAGGGTTTTGATGTTAGCCCATCTAAATGTCTTCCCCTCAATTGTCCTATCTGGAAAGTACCAACAAATTCCTTTTCAGAAGAGATTTTGTCCATATGGACTGAATACACCTGACTCTATATTAGAATGACCCTTTTTTAAAAAAATTAATGTTTTAATTGGTTTCCAACATATAAAAATGAATAATATTTGCATTTATGAAGCAATACATCTATTTCGTTCCCTTTGGGGGAAGATAGTACATTGCAGACAAATCATATCAGCTAATTAATACAATGTTACTATTTCATATTTATATTTCATATTTTAATGTCTGTGTCTAAATATACATCACCACAGTGCCGCCGCCGCCACCCCACCCCCCACCCTCCGGGAAAGAGGAGTGAAAGAAGATAAAATCATGGGGGCACCTGCCAATGAGACAGAGTGAGTGAGTGAGTGAGTGAGTGAGTGAGTGAGTGAGTGAGTGAGTGAGTGAGTGAGTGAGTGAGTGAGTGAGTGAGTGAGTGAGTGAGTGAGTTAGTTAGTTAGTTAGTTAGTTAGTTAGTTAGTTAGTTAGTTAGTTAGTTAGTTAGTTAGTTAGTTAGTTAGTTAGTTAGTTAGTTATATGGAAAAATTTATTTCTTGGGTGTGAAGGTCACAGTGTGAAGGTCACACTACAGAAAATGAGACAGAGAGAAAAGAGGAACCAAAGGGAGGAAAGAACAGGGAACTAGGCCTGTGGAAGCCAGAAACACAGGATATTGACGCATGCTTGTGCCACATATAGAATTATCTGATTTCCTAATGAAAGTATTCTGTGCTCGCTTAGCTAATGCCTGCATGTGGAAAGCCCCTGATGTATCAAGGGGATATGTGTTAAAAGCTGATTGGTCAGATTGTGAACCTCGTGTCCACTTGAAAGGTGGGCAAGAGGGCAGACCAGGGGTCTTAAAAATGAGCTGTGCTGCGCCACAGACTTTAGAGAGCTGCACCCACCAGGGTGCCCTCTCTCCACGCTTGCATTCGTGTCTTCAATAAACTGCTTACTGCTGACCGCCTTGTTCTTGAGTATTTTGGGGCAGAAAATATTCCATAACGTACGTACGTACATACGCAAGCACGCACGCACGCACGCTCGCTCGTTCGTTCGTTCATTCGTTCATTCGTTAGGGTTAGGATTCACCCTTTGAATGCATCCCAGAGCAGGTTACAACTATCTAAAAATGCTTTCCAAATTACAATAAAAACATTATACACAGATAAAAATTCCTAAAAACATACTTAAAGCTGAAAACATACCTAAAAACAAAAACATTCTTAAAGCCATACCTTCTCCCCAAAAATAGATACCTAAAACCTATCTTAATATTCCCAGTCAATTGGATCACTAGTGGTCAGCCAGGAACCCGGCTGGACAAATACTGGGCAAACCTGGTACCGTATAGCATCACACAGAAGACAGAGAAAAGTCAGTTAGAAATGCAATTAGCCCATTCCACCATCCTCAACAGCCAGAAAGCAGCAAAAGCAAACCCCATAATAAGCACGCCTCCCGACACTGAGCCGCCACCACCACTGCCCCCCTCCCCGCACTTTCTAAAAGCAATTGGTGGGCAATGTTAAAAATGTTCGCAGGCATTATGGCATCCATGGGGACCCTTGGTTTAAAAAACTACATAATTTTGTTTGGGGTTTGCAGCACATTATGTGTATTATGGTCGCCATGCTAGCTGTGGCCTCATATCATCTGTGAGTAAAGACATAGGTAGACAAGAAGAGAATCATTGACCTTCCCAGCTCAAAACCACCTCTCCTTCGCAGTTTCTCCAAATATTTATTTGCATGGGTCAACATATATTTAGGAAACCATGGAAACCAACATATATTTAGGAAGCAATGCAGCCCGCCCTTCCCGAAACATTCCCCCAAGCCCGTTTTCTGCTCATGGTATCGACCGGGTGCCATTTCGCCCAGGTTAATCAGGAGTGGAGTCCCAAAATGTCCCCATTTTCTTTTCTGTACATGTGCTGGTTGCTCAGAGCACATGGGTATGGGATGGGAGCAGCAGTGGCGTAGGAGGTTAAGAGCTCGTGTATCTAATCTGGAGGAACCGGGTTTGATTCCCAGCTCTGCTGCCTGAGGCTTATCTGGGGAATTCAGATTAGCCTGTACACTCCCACACAGGCCAGCTGGGTGACCTTGGGCTAGTCACAGCTTCTCGGAGCTCTCTCAGCCCCACCCACCTCACAGGGTGTTTGTTGTGAGGGGGGAAGGGCAAGGAGATTGTCAGCCCCTTTGAGTCTCCTTACAGGAGAGAAAGGGGGGATATAAATCCAAAACTCTTCTTCTATGGGAGGTATGGGAGCTTCCTTAGGGGAAGGTGCAATATAAAGTAGACGCAAGGATAAAGAGTGAGCTATCCCTTCCCCCATGCTGTTATCCTGAGTTGAACATCCCTTCAGAGGTGGGTTCGGGGTTTTGTTTTGGGGTTTGTTTCTTTGTTTTTCATTTTTCACGATTTAAGTAGAGTTGTCGCAATAAAGTTATATATGCATCTGCACGTATAACACCCAGTTCAGCCGTAGGAAAAAGTGCCGTTTTTAGCAAATCATCTTGTGTTAAAGAATAACATTTATAAAGGTCAAGGGAGAAAAGAAAGTAAACCGGGATGTTCTGGGGCCCAGATGTGGGCTGAATGTGCAAAGTTTAAATGCTTCCACCGTAGAAGGGTGTAAAGAACAAGAATACAATTCCTCGCTCGCTTTCTGCTTCGTGACTGACCTTATGGGCAGATAGCAATTGTCTGCAAACGGCTTCATCATCTGCCTTTCATGCGGCTGGGAAAGCAGGCTTTTGATAAGAGGGTTTTGGAAAGAGCTTGCCTTAAAAAATATCGCGAGCCAAGTTTCCGCTCCAGTGCACTGCAAGCCAGGTTCTGAAGAGTCACAAAATAGAAATGGGGAAAGGGAGGGAACCCCTCTGGAAATAAGTTTTAATTAGCTATACAGTCAGACCCTTTGTCCCAAAAAAAAATAGATTTGATCATATCGCCGATAACCTTTGTTGCATTTGTTATCGCATTACAATATGCCTTTCGCCTGAGCCAAAGACTGTCGCTACCCCTCCCAACAGTGTCAGCGGCTATCAAAGGATAATGTCACCAGACCCTTCCAGATATTTGAGTGATATTCTTCTGTTTGACTTCCTTCTCTTCCTTGGTATTGAGCCAGCAAAGCTCATCAGAAAAAGCTGTAAAGCGACGAGTGAAATCCGTCTCGCCTTCTAGCAAGTCCCTCTTCTTTACTCTCTTCACTGGGCCTTTCTCTACCAGCATTAAAGTGTCGCTTCCTCAGTGCCTGAGAGCTAACTTTGGTACGTTGGGCGTAATGTTCTCTCTGCAGACATGGATAAAGGGTCCAGCCGAGGAAGTAAGACATCGAAGGATGTATGAGGTAAATTATGAGGCCTTGTGGCCCCCAGCGGGACAAGAAAGTGCACCCAGTTCCGTCTCCCCTTCAGTAGTAAGCAAGCTTGTGCGTTCACAGGTGCTTGCTGACAAGACGGATTTGAAAAACTTCCACCTCCTCGTGTTGCCAACTGTGGGTCGGACAATTCCTCAAGATTTGGGGAAGGAGTTTGTAAGCTGCCTTGAGTTTCCCGATAGAAAAGAAAGGCAGGGTATAAATCCAAACTACTACTTTTTGGTTGGTGTTTCTTGGGGTTAAAAATGAGAAGAATCAAAACACTCATGCCTAGCAATCTAAGCAGTGGTGGGATCCAAAAATTTTAGTAACAGGTTCCCATGGTGGTGGGATTCAAACTGTCATAAGAAAAAGGGGGGGGTGCAACAGTCAACATCAATAACAATAGAACTACCACCACTGTTGCACTCTAGCTATAACCAATATTTCAAATACGTATATTTACAAGTTTATATACATGAGTTTATATCACTGTTCATACTTTATTACATATTTCATTATGGTTGTAAATACAATCATATCTTGTCAACGACATCCATCCGGTAAGTTCAACTGATTTTTAACAATAATAACAAAATAAATTCAGGGTCATCCGTATTAATTCAGGTAGGAATTATTTTAGTCTATCAATTCTCAAATACCTACCTGGAATTAATAATGATGACCCTTAATTTATTCCCAATTCTTATTATTACCGTTAAAAATAAGTTGAATCCTACTCAGTTGGATGTAGTTGACCAAGAAATGATTGTATTTACAACCAATGAAATATGTAAAAAAAGTATGAACAGTGATATAAACTCATGCATATAAACTTGTAACATATATCGACGATTTGAAATATTGGTTATGGGCCAGAGTGCAACAGTGGTGGTAGTTCTGGATTGGGATTCAAACTGTGGCATAGCTACCAATAGAGGGGCTGGGCGGGCACCACGGGCGTGGGGACAGGCATTCCAGGAGACGGGCATTCCTTGGGGCGGGGCTGTGGCATGCCACGAGCGCGGCTGCACCAGTCCTGGGCGGAAATGAATACACGCGACGCGAGGCTGCCACGCACGCCGGTGCACCTCCTCCTGCTAGACTTCAAGCCTTCAAGCCCTGGGCGACTACCGCTGAGGAGGAGAGGGGGCATAATGAGAGGCAAAAAATCATGTGGCAAAATCACCACTTAAAGTAACCCTCTCGGCACACACAAATAATTAGTAACCTACTCTCGGGAACCTGTGAAAACCTGCTGGATCCCACCTCTGAATTTAAGGAATATCTGCATGAACAGATCTATGAAGGGCTTTGGATTCCATGCTGGTTTCAACTCTTAAAAGTACAACAGCTGGGGGAAAGTCTGGAATCTGGATATTTCCAAGTGATCAAAAGGAAGGACACATTTCAAAGATTCTAGATTCAGCTAGTAACGAAGTTGTTTTCCGTGGAGGGAAAAACTCCTCAGAGGCAGCCTGATTAAAAATGAGGATAAAGTTGGCTTAAGTTCTGCTTAAGAGGTTCCCTGCCTTCACTATCCAAACTATGCCAGAAATGAAGTTGAGGAACAAACCAAATTAAATAGCAGTCAACAATTAATTATTAAGAGGTTTCCTCACCTCTTTCTTTGAGTGAGAAAGGGGAGTGAGATGCTGTGAAACAGGAACGTTGCCAACTTCAGGTGTGGGTGGGAGATTTCCTATAATTACAACTGATCTTTAGACAACAACGCATTTATTATGCCCCCTGGAGAGAAAAAAAATCCCACTGTGTTGGAGGGTGAAGTTTCTACTTGACATTAGATATCACTGGATGTCTCACACATGACAAGCAGGGGGCTGATGGGAATTGTAGTCCATGAACATCTGGAAGTGCTAGAGCGAGTTGGACACCCCTGACATAACTGAATGCCATTCCATAGAAAGACAGGGTACATACCTTCGGGACGGTCTCACCCCATATGTCCCTCTGCGGCCTCTGTGTTTGGCAGAGGCCAACTTGCTGGTTGTCCCTAGCCCTCGACAGTGATGCGGTTGAAAGCCTCCTTCTACCTCGGCCAGGGGGCCCTTGCTGCTTCCTGGCCCCCTGCCTGGTGGAACACTTTACCACCATGCTATCCAGGCCCTGGCCCGGGATCTTTGAGAGTTCCGTGGGAGCCTGTAAGACCAATTGAGTATTCCACTGGCGTTTGGAGAGGCCGCCCACAGCTGTTGTGCGCCCTCCTCCTCCCCCTTTTACACTCTGGGCCCTTAATCTCTCTGGGTTTGTTTCCAGGGTGGGTTGCTTAAGTTTTACAAAGTTTTATGCTGGATGCCACTGTAATCTTGTTTAATCCGTTGTTTTAAATGGGGTTTTAATGTGATTGTTTGTTATTGTCTTGTTCACTCTCCAGAGGCTGCATATAAAACTATAAATAAATAAATAAATAAATAAATAAATAAAAAAAAAAATAAAATATATATATATATATATATATATATATATATATATATATATATATATATATATATATATATATATATGTATGTATGTATGTATGTATGTATGTATGTATGTATGTATATATATATATATATATATATATATATATATATATATATATATATATTATATGTAGGGGGGTTAATATACAGAGGTGCATTAAACCCTGTAAGTTTCCATCTGCAGAATGAAGCGGTACAGTCCTGACCTAGCTTGATCGCCAGGGTGAGTCTTTTCAAAGGATGCCCCAGTTTTATATTTTGGCTTTTTCATGTTAAAGATGTTCCTCCCAGCTCTAAATCATGTCCTTAGGTCCTTCGCAAGTTATTGATCACTAACTCTGCAGAAACAGGCTGTAGGTGCATGTTACTCAGAGAGACCAAACAGTGTCAAATGTGAGATTAATACGGGAGAACAGGAAATTGGAGTGTTGTATTGTAATGAGCTGGCAGGTGGTCCACTTGTATGACAAATTTCATCCCCAAGTTGACACATTTTTCAAACGTTAATATTCTCCAGAGGAATAAACGGCATTCTAATGACGGAAATAATGGCTCGGAAAGGTGAGCGTTTCGCTTAATCTGGTTCCAAACCCGTGGCACTCAACATATAGAGGTGTGAGGTTATGCACCCCACAGAAAGCATAGTAATTTACTCAGCCCCATATAGTTGAAAAGGAATGATCGACGGTGTGGGGCTGTGGGAGGGGAGGAAGAATTACGAAGAGGATTGGACTCCTACTTAACAAGAACGGGGGGTTCTTTCATCAGTGTAAAACAATGGTTAATCAAGCAGCGCACATAAAGAGTAGGGAAAGAACACTCACAAATTAACTAGGGCCCAATGCATTGTGGGATGCTCTATCGAGTCGCCCACATGGTTCCCTGCACAACTTCAAACATAAGGAGCCTTTGGACCTCACCTTTCAGCTGTTGCGTTTCTTCCCTCCCTCCCCCCCCCCCAAATTTTGCAGAGAAGAAAAGCAAAGAGGTGTCTAAAAGAGAACCACCGGAAGGCCAGCCGCAGGAAAAGGTGTAAAAGAGGCATTTGGCTGCAAACCTCACAACCTAGGCTGGAAATCTGTTTGAAAATGATCTGAGAAGAGCTGGCAGAGATTCCCGGGTAGAAATCTGTGAAAGTGGTTCAATACTTTCCACCATAGCGAACTGTGCATTATATTTAATTGTGTTCATAATTCTCTGAGGCAGCGCAAGACTGTTTACCACTATAAAAAAATTCTATTTTGAAGGCCTGCAGCAACATCGTATGCATTTTCCACCCGTGATAATTCCAGCTGTTCTGTTACAATTGGTGGTTGGGCTCAATTCCTTGGAGGAAAGAAGAAGAAATATTGAAGAAGAAGAAGAACAAGAAGAAGAAAAAAAACAAAAAGAGAGAAGAAGAAGAAGAAGAAGAAGAAGAAGAAGAAGAAGAAGAAGAAGAAGAAGAAGAAGAAGAAGAAGAAGAAGGAGGAGGGAGGAGGGAGGAGGGAGGGAGGAGGAGGAGGAGGAGTTTGGATTTATATCCCCCCTTTCTCTCTCCTGCAGGAGACTCAAAGGGACTCCCATAATCTCCTTGCAGTTCTTCCCTCACAACAAACACTCCTGTGAGTGTAGGTGGTGGCTGGTAGAGCTCCTCGAGAAGCTGTGACTCAGGCCCAAAGGTCACCTAGCTGGTCTGTGTAGGAGTGTACAGGCTAATCTGAATTCCCCAGATAAGCCTCCATTAGCTCAGGCGGCGGAGCTGGGAATCAAACCCAGTTCCTCCAGATTAGATACATGAGCTCTTAACCTCCTATGCCACTGTTGCTCCTGTTTGCTGGCCCTAACACTCGCTTTGGCTGTGCCCCAGACTTTCTTCACCCTGTTCTTACGCTCTTTTTGTTGCTTTCTAGAAGTCTTTTTTTCTTTTCATACAGGCCATGCCTTGCCAGTCTGTGCTTCGGTTCTTTCTTCTTGGCGTTGTCTAAGGAATCATAGATCCTGCCAAAGCCAGTTGGCTTCCCACCCGCAAAATGAGCCCTGAAGCCAATGACAAAAAATGACATCGGGGGTTGTCTTGTACATTTTCGCCAACTTCTCACGGATTTCAGTTTGGGGGATGGCGGCTTTACCGGGATGGAGGCCATCAATCACCATCTGCTTCCGCTGCAGCAGCCGGTTGGTCGTGAACTTCCTCGTCCAGATGGTCACCGTGTCATGCATCTTGGCCAGGGAAGGAGGACAGACCTGTTTACCACAAGCTGAATATGAAGAAAATGAAACTCCATTTCAACCATTACACCCGTCCTGAATTTCACTCCTTAGAAAGCTTTCCAGCCATGGCCACTTCTGGCTTCCTTTTCCTGACTCGGGGAACTAAGGCCCCTTCCACACACCAAATGTATAACGGGTTGCTGTTGGGATAAAATAACCCATTTTCCTGTTTTCATGTTCACAAGCATCTGTGCAGGCAGTGATTATAGCCCACGGAAACAATCCGGGTTGGTGTCATGCCTTCGCATGGAAACACGTATATTTTTTATTTATTTACTTCCCATGGATGCGTAGCTGTGCAGGCATGCACAAATGAACCTCCACAGCCACGCTGATGTCTCACAAAATGACCATCTGTAACTGTGTAGCTATGCAGATGCTTAAGCCACAGTGGTGTAGGAGGTTAAGAGCTCATGTATCTAATCTAGAGGAACCGGGTTTGATTCCCCGCTCTGCCGCCTGAGCTGTGGAGGCTTATCTGGGGAATTCAGATTAGCCTGTACACTCCCACACACGCCAGCTGGGTGACCTTGGGCTAGTCACAGCTTCTCGGAGCTCTCTCAGCCCCACCTACCTCACAGGGTGTTTGTTGTGAGGGGGGAAGGGCAAGGAGATTGTCAGCCCCTTTGAGTCTCCTGCAGGAGAGAAAGGGGGGATATAAATCCAAACTCTTCTTCTTCAAAAAAGAAAAGAAAAGGGAGGCGAATAAAGTGCCTCCTGTCCGGCAGTTCGCTCGCAAGTGGCTGAAACCCAGGATTTTAAAAAAGACTCGCTAGTAGAGCTATTTTCAAAAAAACCTCCCAGTTTAAAGGAAAATAACATGGGCCGGATTCTGTTTCTTTAGGGGTGGGATCTGTGTGAAGCTCCCCCCCACGGATTTTTTTTTTTTTTTGCATCCACTACACTCATGTTTATTGGCCCGTGTGGAGTGGGCCTGAGTCTATTTCCCACAGGCCATTACTCTTGAGTAGGCTATTGTTCTTGAGGAGTCCTGCTTGCTATTCACAGACTCCATCTAAGAACAAGAGCTCATTCACTAACAATGCTGGATCCAGGTTGTTTTTCATATCATTTCAGGCGGTGCGGCTTGTGTTGGTCCTCATGGGGGTCGTCCATGTACCACGCTTTCACCATGCCGCTTCGCCACCAGTCGGCGGTTCCTTGGTCTCAGGAGCCAGGCTCCACTGCAAATCAATCAAGCAATGTGAAAGTACGCCCCCCCAGTGGGGAAAAAAAACCCCGAACTCCACCCTCTGATTTGAAATTAGGTGTCAGCTTGCTTATTGATCTCGACACCGCCGACCGCGGCATCTCCTTTAAGATGCCTGGCCTGAACGAATGCCGATTCGGCATTGCCGAATCAATACAAGCGGATCTGAACGCATTGTATTCGGATTGGCTTGTGTTCGGACAGCTTGTATTCAGCCATGTCAGATCACCGGAAATACCGACTTGGCGTATCCTTCACGCTAAATCTTACACGACAATTTGGAGCACTCCGATAAACTGAGCTGTTTCCAATTAGCAACCTTTGAATATTTCCTCTGTTGGTTTAAATGGGTGAGACCTGCCAAAATCCCCATTGCTCAAGTGATCCTCTCATGTGCCTTATCGCTCACAATACAGTCCCCGTCTGTAGATGTGGTCTCCTTTTCTTGGTAGAAATTACAACATTTGATCTCTACCTCTGCTCTTCTCGTAGCACTTTGAAAATAGTCCTTTCAAAGGCCTACTTTGCAGTCAGATTTGGACAGGCATCTGCTACTAATTGAGTCATTTTGCAAATTTAGAAATACAAATTAGATTGTTTTCAATCCGAATAGCGATCTACCAATTATTCTGCCAACTGGAGTGACTTGTGATTCTTGGGGAGAATTTTTTTTAATATAAAAATGTTCCCTTTGGCCTTTGATTGCTCAGTTATTAATCAGGTTACAGTTGATTCTTTTGATCAAGAAACTTTTGGCCATAAATTTCTGCATCAGGGAAAACAAAACCTGAAATCCGTCTGAAATCCCTTTGAAATCAAATCTTATTCCTGACACCCCTTTTATTGTAGAGAAAAGGTTCTTTTGCAATTTTACAAATGTCATTTTTCATCACAGAGGTTTCTAAAATGGGTCCAAAGACTGAAGGGTTTTCCCTCTCTCCAGTTTACTAACCTGCTTGATAAAAGATCTATACATTCAATTCACCTTTTTACATGGATTGGATTGGGGGAACCAAAAATTCAGAGGCACTTCAAAAGAAGAAGCGTATTAAAGAGTGACCTACAGCAGTTCATTCATTATTGCCCCGCCGTTACAGGGAGGTCCCTTTTTCTTTTGTGTGTTGCACATGCACAGTTATGCAGGTGCAGCTGATCAGATTGTGAGACAATTGGCATGGCTGCACGGGTTCATTTCATATGCCCCTGCTTGCCAAGACGCGTACTTATGTGTTGCAGGAAACTAAAAAGAGAGAGAGAAGCGTTTCTGTGCAAAGGTGCGAAAGCCACCCAGATAGTTTCCATGGGCTCCAATCACTGCCAGAATGGGAGAAGGACACACATGGCAATGGGGAAAAGGAAAATGGGTTCCTTTATAACAACTGCAAACCAGAGGTGGGATCCAGCAGGTTCTCACAGGTTCCCGAGAGTAGGTTACTCAATATTTGTGTAGTGCCGGTGAGGGGTTACTTAATTGCGATTTCGGCCACGCGATTTTTTGCCTTTAGATTATGCCCCTCCCTCTCAGCAGGTAATTAAGCGCAGAACTTAGGAAGCAGTCTAGCAGGAGGTGCACCGGGCTAAGTGCGTGGCACCCTGGGCGCTCTTGTGTGCATTCATTTCCGCCTTAAGCGATCCGGGCAGCAGCAAACTGCATCCTTGCCACAGCCCTGCTCCAGGAATGCCTCTGCCCCCAGAATGCCCGGGTTATGCCTCCCTGTCGTGGCATTCCATAGCCCAGCCCCATTGGCGCTACGCCACAGTTTGAATCCCACCACCATGGGAACCTGTTACTAAAATGTTTGGATCCCACCACTGCTGCAAACTGTTACACATTGGCTGTATGGAATCCACCTTTGATGGGCAGCAGCACTACAGGACTTCAGGGAAAAAGTCTTTACCATCACCTACTTTTAACTGGGTATGCCGGGAATTGAACCTGGAACCTTCTTCATGCACAGCAAAGCAACCCCAGCGCAATATCACATTATATAAACAAGTAAATATAAATAGGAAGGAGGGAGGAATCTTTCCTAGTGAATACAGCTACGGCACAATGGTGTCCTTCTCAAACTTTGAAATTTTGCTTGGAGTCTGGAACAGTTTTTGCTGAGTCAAAAATGGCTGAAGCAAACCATCATTCTAAGTCACTCTTTTAATGCGCTTCTTCTTTCGAAGTGCCTCTGAATTTTTGGTTTTCACTGTCCCGGGAGAAAACACACTTGGGGGATTTTGTACCCTGTCAAGAGCAGCAGTGGCGTAGGAGGTTAAGAGTCGGTATCTAATCTGGAGGAGCCAGGTTTGAGTTCCCAGCTCTGTGCCTGCCTCTGAGCTGTGGAGGCAGGCTTATCTGGGGAATTTGGATTAGCCCTGTACACACTCCTGCACACACATGCCAGCTGGGTGACCTTGGGCTGCAGTCCACAGCTTCTTGGAGCTCTTCTCAGCCCCCCCACCCTACCTTCACAGGGTGTTTTGTTGTGAGGGGAAGGCTGGGCAAGGAGATTGTAAGGCCCTTTGAGTCTCCTGCAGGAGAGAAGGGGGGGATATAAATCCAAACTCTTCTTCCTCTTCTTCAAGCGCTCAGAAAATCTGCCCAAAACCTGCTGAGCAACCTGCACAGAATGGTGGATGGGTGGATTCTCCCTGACAGTGGATGGCATGGGACTAGAGAACGGGTTTTCTCTGCCTGTTGTGTTCACATGGGAGCACTTCCAACCCACAACTGTGCAAAAGGATCGCTGGTTTAGCAATTTTTAAAAATCCCAGGCTGAGTGAAATAAAATGGGCCAAACTCATTTAGGGAATGGGGCTTGTGTGTAGCTCAACGTGTGGTTGTTATCAACTTCAATTACTTTTGCTGTTGGCCCTAATCCCCTACCTGATTCTCAATAACATCTGTTGCCATTCTTAATTTTAACTCTGATTTTAAGTTTTTAAGTCGATTTTAATTTAAATGTATTTTATCTTGCCTGGATTAGATTTTAATTATTATAGCTGTATTTAGCCT
Source organism: Sphaerodactylus townsendi (assembly GCF_021028975.2). Lineage (NCBI taxonomy): Eukaryota > Metazoa > Chordata > Lepidosauria > Squamata > Sphaerodactylidae > Sphaerodactylus > Sphaerodactylus townsendi. The sequence continues at coordinate 188,092,399 of NC_059425.1, forward strand.
GAAGGCTATTTTCACGTAAGCCGAATCATTAGTGTGCTGTGTAGTTTGGAGGCTGTAGCCAGAATTCTAGTATATTTTGCCGCCTGACGAGTTGGCTTGCGTCTGTATTGGCATCATCAGAGGATCCTCTGAAGATGCCAGCCACAGATGCAGGCGAAACGTCAGGAGAGAATGCTGCTAGAACACGGCCATACAGCCCGGAAACCACACAGCACCCAAATATTATAGCTGTTTTAATTGTTTTATTACATTGAATTTTATAGGTTATGTTTATTGCCGGAAGGAAGGAAGGAAGGAAGGAAGGAAGGAAGGAAGGAAGGAAGGAAGGAAGGAAGGAAGGAAGGAAGGAAGGAAGGAAGGAAGGAAGGAAGGAAGGAAGGAAGGAAGGGAAAGGAAGGGAAGGAAAGGAAGGAAGGGAGGGAAGGAAGGAAGGAGAAGGAAGGAGGGAGGAGAGGGAGGGAGGAGGGAGGGTGAGGAGGAGAGGGAGGGAGGGAGGGAGGAGGGAGGGTAGCTGGATGGATGGATGGATGGCTGGAAGGAGGGAGGGATGGAGGGAGGGGTGGATGGAGGGATGGATGGATGGATGGATGGATGGATGGATGGATGGATGGATGGATGGATGGATGGATGGATGGATGGATGGATGGATGGATGGATGGATGGATGGATGGATGGATGGATGGATGGATATTAGGGTTGCCAACCTCCAGGCAGTCAGTAACCACTCTGTAAGGACATGATTTGGCAATTTTAGAGTTAGTTTGGGACCCTATTACCAGTTCTTATCAAATTGTTCATTATTTGTTTTAGAATTATGATTAATTTCATGTCAAATGATTTCACGGACATTGAGGCAAGATTAAAACTGAGTTCTTGCTCATTTTGAAAACGCTATACTAGCGACTTTTTTTGCTGAAAACATTTTAGAAACGTTTCCTGCTCGTTACATGGAGTTCAAGAAGCATTTTATTTTCCCCACTTGATTTAGAAGCTCTTACTTTTGTTTCAGTCGCGCCTGCTATTTTGTGCCATTTGTGATTCTCCATACTGTCAGCCATTGGCTGGTTTCCTACCAACTGTTTTCTCCTCTGGATCGCATCTGTCTGCAGTTTCCACTTTTGTGCACGAATGCATTCCTTTTTGCTTGCTGATTCCACAAACGTGCCATTTTCTTTCTTTTTTGGAATGACGTGTCCTCAAAACTACGCAGATGCAATTCAAGAATCAGAAAAATATGCAGATGTAGAGTCAACGTAGCTTCAAAGATAAGTCGTTGGGTTTTTTTTTAAAGACAGGAACCCTTCCAAATAAAATGTTTTATTTTTCTGTCCTATGCAGACAAAACATTGAAAAAACAATTCTTTTTAAAACGTTCCCAGATGTTTTATTTGTGTTGAGTGAAATGGGCTATATGTATCTCTATAGCTATATAAAATCCCATGCCCTCTTTATGTGTGCGTGTGTATACACACAGAGAGAAAGATTGTAGTAGATGGTTAGTATATACCCAAATGCAACCACATATTTCTTGAAAGCTGCTCTCTTGTCTATAATATGTTTCTACAGCATATCAAATTGTTGGCCAGAGGATGTATTATGGCAGGATTCAACCCTAGAAACAAATTTTAAGAAGCAAGCTGACACTTTGATAAAGAAATAACTGTTCATGCACAAGTACAATGAATTTGACGTGGGAAAGAAAACTGGAATGCCAGACATTAGCTAGCTCCCGATCCAAGAGTTCTCATTCTAGATCCGACCAAGGATTGGCCTTTTGGCAAGTCACCTTCAGCGGAGGCAGATTTTTGTTTCATCTTTCTGAATGATAAAGTCAAGGCCTTTATTGTCAATTAAACCTTTGTCTCTTGACAGGATCTGACACCTCTAGCAGAACGTGTGGCAGGGAGGGCTGGCATCGGCATGCCTGCTGTGCGGTTAACTGTTGTGTTTCGAACTTCACAAAACCTTGGACCGAAGCCCAGAGTGTCTGCGACCGCTGGCCTCTCTTTTATGTCTACCCTGTTGCGATTTTAGGTAGGAAAAGACTTTTCTGTCACTTGCCATTTGGCATGTGATTATCCTAGCCAGATTTATTCCAAGTGCCAGAGTTGGCTTCTTTTACACACAGACACACAAACACACACATAAAAAATCAATCCTGGGCTTCTTTAATCTGATGATATTGTATTCAGGAACAACATTCAAAGGATGGTTTCTTTCTTTATTTATTTCTTAGACTTTTATACCGTCCTATCCCCAAGGGGCTCCGGGCGGTGTACAACATGTAAACATAATACAACATAAGATGACTAAAACCTTTAAAAGCAGCGATAAAAACAATGGAAGCTGAATCTAATAAATATAATACAATAAATACCAGTATAAATATGAGCGGCGACCAGCAACTCCATTTTCAAAGTCCTCTCCCCAAGAGGGAGGAATGGCGAGTCCGGTTGGATGACAAGCGGCCCAGGTGTAAGGGGCCAAAAGAAGGGGGGCACCATCAGCGGCCGGTTCCTCCAAAGGCCCGGCGGAACAGCTCCGTCTTACAGGCCCTGCGGAACTCACCAAGGTCCCGCAGGGCCCGGACAGTTGGAGGGAGAGCGTTCCACCAGGCCGGGGCCACAGCCATAAAGGCCCTGGCCCACGTGGAGGCCGGCTGCATCACCGAGGGGCTAGGAACCACTAGTAGATTGGCCTCAACTGATCGAAGAGGCCATACAGGGACATATGGGGTGATGCGGTCTCGAAGATACGATGGTCCCAGGCCGCGTAAGGCCTTAAAGGTCAACACCAGCACCTTGAAGATGATCCGGAACTCTACTGGAAGCCACTGCAGCTGACTCTACTGGAAGCCACTGCAGCTGGTTGCAGAAAGAAAGAATGTGGAAATGGGCTAGATGGAAATAACATGTGGCTAAAAATATTTTATTAGAACCATCCCCCCCCCCCCAGTCAACTAATGTAACTAATGAGGCGAGATTTATTTCTATCGTCTAGTGCAAAGGCCTTTTATCATAAAACTGAGTCAACTGGGATTTTCTCTAGATGATAAGATTAATTATTATTCAGGAAACCTGTTGGAAACTCTATCAAACATAATTCTGTCACATGATTGTCCTGGCTTATTAACTGATTCGTATAAGAAGTGTCCTCGTTTGTGTTATGGTTATAGTTCTCCGATTCCTTTTGCAGTTGCTGATTATTTGGTTATTATCAAAAATCCCAGTCATGGACATTTAATTTTTCTGGCAAGATATCATTCACTTCCAGCAGCTGGATATAGTGGAAGGCTTAAAGATATTCCTTGGACTGTAAGAAACTGTCTTTGGCCCCTTCCGCACATGCAGAACAACACACTTTCAATCCACTTTCAGTGCACTTTGCAGCTGTGCGGAATAGCAAAATCCACTTGCAAACAATAGTAAGAACATAAGAACATAAGAACTAGCCTGCTGGATCAGACCAGAGTCCATCTAGTCCAGCACTCTGCTACTCGCAGTGGCCCACCAGGTGCCTTTGGGAGCTCACATGGAGGATGTGAAAGCAATGGCCTTCTGCTGCTGCTGCTCCTGAGCACCTGGTCTGCTAAGGCATTTGCAATCTGAGATCAAGGAGGATCAAGATTGGTAGCCATAGATCAACTTCTCCCCCATAAATCTGTCCACGCCCTTTTTAAAGAATAGTGAAGGTAGATGGAAAATGCATTATTCTGCATGTGCAGAAGGGGCCTTTGAGTGCCTGGAGCTATTGAGACCACTTCATGTATGTATGGTCAAAGACTTTCATGGCCAGATTCAACTGGTTGTGGTGGGTTTTCAAGGCTATGTGGCAGTGATCCACCAGACCATGGCCACACAGATCCACCAGATCACAGCCACACAGCCCGGAAAACCCACCACAACCACTTCATGTATGTTTTTACACTGACCTCTACTTAAAGGGTGTCGTATATTGGGATCTCTTATTAATACTGCTGTTTTGGGCTCCAGAAACAGAATTTAAAGGATGGTTGCAGAAAGAAAGAATGTAAGTGCATAGCCGGCCAAATAGAATGCCAGCAGACATTGGCCATTTCTGCCCAAGTCATTGGAAAATGTTTGCAAAATGTTTGCAAAACGTTTTCAATCCCCCTTCCCCCATTTGTTTGCACTCCCCTCCTCGAAACAATTCCTGGCCGCCATTTTGTGCTTGTTCCAGGTTTTTTTGATGTCTTCATGGATTCAATGCTTCAATGTTTTGATGCTGCTTGCTATGATTTGCCATTGCACGAGCAATCAAAGGTATCACCCTCAAATACCAAAAAAAAAGAACTGACGAGATCAGGGGTCTGCAACCTGCGGCTCTCCAGTTGTTCATGGTCTACAATTCCCATCAGCCCCTGCCAGCATGGCCAATTGGCAGGAGCTGATGGGATTTGTAGTCCATGAACATTTGGAGAGCCGCAGGTTGCAGACCCCTGGATGAGATAAACATGTGAGACAGCCAGCATAAGTTCAGAAAATGGCACTGATGAGGAAATCCATGGGCTACAGAGAGGCATGGGAAAATCTCAGGCCCCTTCTGCACACGCAAAATAATGCGTTTTCAAACCACTTTCACAACTGTTTGCAAGTGGATTTTGCCATTCTGCACAGCTTCAAAGAGCACTGAAAGCAGTTTGAAAGTGCGTTATTCTGCATGTGCAGAATGAGCCTCAAAGAGATCCCGCCGCAAATGAAAATGTTGTGAAAACATTTCCATGAAAGAATCACTAAAAAGAGGATGCAAATAAAATTTATCAGAGAGAAAAACCATGCAGAACTCCATGGAAGAAATGTTTTATTTCCTGCCTCAAAACATTTTTTTTTGGTTGTGAGAAAGCGCCATTATAAAGCTTTTGCAGATCCATCGTCTTGAGAGATGAACCTTGGGAACTTATGCGTAGTTTGTAGACTTCACCCTGCATGTCTCTGACCTATAAAATAAACATGATGCCATCATAATAAGTTTTCTGATCCCCTACTTCATGGCCTGCTCTTCAAAAAAATTCCATAGTTGCTTGGCTGATTTCCTGCTGTTTCATGGCAACTATCACTATCCAGAGGCGTAGCTGGGCCATACTGTGCCCGGTGCGCACTCTGGGTTTTCCGCCTGCGCACCCCCCAACGGTGCCCTGCCCCGCCCCCCACACTTACCTTAGTTTAGCCTGAAAGTGCAGGCTGGAAAAAGCAGCCTGTTCACTTGAGGCTGAAAACGGGGCTCGCAAGGTCTCCTGGGAAGTGTAGTTCCCACCAGGTGCGCGCCCAGTGCAATGTGCACCCCTGTGTCCCCTGGTAGCTCCGCCTCTGTCACTATGTACCATTTTTGTACATCACATTTCTTATATTGGGTTGTCTACCTCATAATACCCTGGGCAATGGCCCAGGATGATCCAGGCTAGTCCAGTCTCATCAGATCTCAGGAGCTAAGGAGGGTCAGCCCTCAGTACTTTAAAAATAGGTAGCCACCTCTGGATTATGAAATTCTTGGAGAATTTTGGGGGCGGAGTCTTGAGAGGGCAGGTTTTTGGGTGGGCGGGACCTCAGTAAGATATAATGCCATAGAGTTCACCTTCCAGAGCAGCCAGTTTTTCTAGGAAACTGAACTCTTTTACCTGGAGATGAGCTGAAATTCTAGGAGATTGCCCACTGGGCTACATGGCAACATTAATAGTGGTAGATAGTGCCATTGAGTTGCAGCTGACTTAGGGTGATCTTGTAGTGTTTTCAAGGCAAGGGACTAACAGAGGCAGTGTGCCATTGCTGTCTCTGGTGGATTCCACACGGCATACGCATAACGGGTTTCAGTCATTATAAAAGAAACTATTTTCCTTTTTCCTGTTCACACGTATGTCCTTCACCTGTTCAGGCAGCAATTGGAGCCCATGGGAACAATCCGGGTTGATTTCACACCTTCGCACGGAGACACTTCTCTCTTTTTAATTTTCTACAGTGTGTGTGAAGCTGCACAGGCATACTGAATTTAACCTGCACAGCTATGCCGATTGTCTCACAATATGATCAGTTGCACCTGAATAGCTGCTCATGTGCAACACATGAAAAAAAGAAAGAAAAAGGGACCTCTCTGCAACAGCCGGGCAATATTGCTGTAGATCGGTCATACTTGCTGCCATGGGGAGAAAACGTGCTTGGGCGACTTTGTACATTGTCAGAGAATCTGCCTTCAACCTGCTGGATGACTTGGACAGGACTGGATATGGGCAAATTCTCCTTGACATAGTGGAGGCACGGAACTTAAAGTGAACCGGTGGGAGGGAGGGGAATAACATGTTTCCTCCTGTTGAGTTCACACGGGAGTGCCTCCTCCAACCCAGGATTGTGCAAAAGGATCATTGGTTCAACAATTTTCAAAAATCCCTGGTTGAAGGGAATAAAACAGACCAAACTCACTTTGGGAACGGGACCTGCGTAGTCCTCTCTGCCCCGAATGGTTTCTATAATGTTCTACATCCGTTACATTTGGTCTGTGTGGAATCCATCTCTGTGTAGCAACCCTGGATGTCTTTGATAGTCTCTCATCCAAATGCTTAGCTTCTTAGATCTGATGAGATCAAGCTAGTTTGGACTGTCCAGTTCAGAGCAGAGATGAGCTGAGCTGAGCTGAGGTGGTTTGTCTCTGCATAGTGACCCTAGACTTGCTTGGCGGTCTCCTACCCAAATACCAACCAGGGCCAACCCGGCTTAGCTTTCAAGATCCAACAAGGTCAGGCTAGTCAGGACTGTCCCGGTTGGGGCAATACAGCTAAATTTAAATAAATAAATTATGCCTAAATTTCACAATGTATACCTTATAGCCCTTTTTGTCCCATCAGAGCTAACCATTAAATAAAGCTGAGGAAATCAATGAAGGGGAAAGCACTTCAAAACCCTTCTTCCAAATGGGAATTGACCGCTGTGCGTCTCATTTGTTGAATATGGATGAAGCATTGTGGGATTTTAATGGCAGTTATAAGCACTATATTAAGGGCTACATGCAACCTGACTTTCAATTCCAGCTGCCAGCTAACTGGAGAAGAATAATCCTCCAGCAGCACAAAACAGCCTGACAGGGGTAGCCCAGAGATCAATTCCAGAGGAAACAGCTAATGCAAAAAGTGCCTTTGAAGGAATCACATCCTTTCTGAAAATCCCATGGCAAATGACTGCCATTAATGGCAACAATTGCCCTCTGATATTTTCTCAGGTGGCCTGTCTTTCAGGTATAATACAATCCTTTCAACGGCCCACCAGGAAAGTTAGCCGAATGTCCCAAATATTTCAAGGAATAAGTACCTCTCCATTTGTTAATGATAAGCTCGGTGTCAATTAGGGATATTAAGTTAAAAACCCTTCATTAAATGGTGAAATACCAGCTCGAAGGTATTTCCCCATCTCCTCCGGCGGAATGTTTGCTTTCCCTTTTCTTTTCTCCCCCTTTAAGTTATTCCTCAAGAACCAGATATAGTGTCACTCCACACAAGCTGTTTTCATGTGTTCGTCTTCCATTCCTTTGCTGATTTCATGGGCACAATAAATTAAGCTGCGAAATGGGGTGTTGTGGTCTTTCTTTTAGCAGAACATTTGCAGAGAACACTTCCACCCCCCAACACGCAGATTTTTTTTTCTTTACGGGTTCAACTCATGAGATCCTGTGACCAGCGACATTCAAAACCTTGGCACTGATTCATTGTTTGATTGATCAAACAACTGCTCGTTCAGGATTTGTACCCCACCTCTCAAATGTCTATAGGAAAAAAAGGGATGTAAGCAAAGTAAAAAATAACGAATGATACCAATGAAAAAATACACATAGTAGTTGTAGAAAGTTGTAGAACATGTCCAGTGACCTCATGAAACACATCAAGAAGAAGAAGAAGAAGAAGAAGAGTTTGGATTTATATCCCCCCTTTCTCTCCTGCAGGAGACTCAAAGGGGCTGACAATCTCCTTGCCCTTCCCCCCTCACAACAAACACCCTGTGAGGTAGGTGGGGCTGAGAGAGCTCCGAGAAGCTGTGGGACTAGTTTCCAAGGTCACCCAGCTGGCATGTGTGGGAGTGTACAGGCTAATCTGAATTCCCCAGATAAGCCTCCACAGCTCAGGCGGCAGAGCTGGGAATCAAACCCGGTTCCTCCAGATTAGATACACGAGCTCTTAACCTCCTATGCCACTGCTGCTCCAACAGTAAAAGCATCAACAGTAAAAGAATCACAAAGTAGCTATCAGTAAAACCAGAAGCAACAAACAATCACAACATAAAAGCAGGTCATAAAAAGCCAAAATAACTGAGGCGGGAACAGGGCGAGAGCCGTAAAACAGCAGTATGATGGAATTGATTTTAATGGAAATCCTGGGTGAATGGAACTATGTCAGCCTGATACAAAAAAAAGCAAATAAAATGGATACCAGGCAAGCTTCAAGAAGAGTATTCTGCTTCTAGGATCTTTATCCCATTTTGAGAAACTTTTGATATTAGATTATAACTATTCTGTATTCAAGATCTTTTGCTTCTATTAGATCTGTTTCTTATTTCTTAATGATCCGGTGATAATTTTCGAATAAACTGGTACAAAAGTACTGGAAATGCCTGAGATGATCAGAAATGGAAATTCATATTTATTCAAGGTACCAGTTTTACCGTAAACCCCCTGTATTGGGGAACACTATTGACAATGGTATATAAGTGGCCTTTCTCCCCTGTAAGATAAGCAAAATATTACAAAACAAATAAAACCAGTTACAATGGAACCTCGGTTTTCGTCACCCTTGGATTTCGTTGGATTCAGTTTTCGCCGATTCTTTTGGTGAAAATTTTACCTCAATTTTCATTGCCTGCTTCACTTTTCGTTGATTAAGAGGCAAACGGAGGCGGTTTGCCATTGTACGTAGCAATGGTGGACTTCCTTGGTGGTCTCCCATCCAAGTAGCAACCACGGCTGACCCTGCTTAGTTTTCAAGAGTTGCCTGAACCATCCAGATCAGGGTTCACTCAGGTAAAACCAGCTCAGCCTTTTGTCACCTCTGAAAAGAAAAGTTATTCCCTTCTTTGAGTCAGCGCAAAAATGGCGGCCAACGTTTTGAAAACAGACAGGCTATTTTACAGGACTGAGGTGATTTTGAGAAATTAAATCAAGCAAGAGCTTAAACGATAACTCCCTTGCAAATTGTGCCATATACAATCTTAATAATCAAGTGACAGACTTCATGTGGTTGGGTTTTATCAAAATGACATCAGACATTTACTCAAGGAGTAAGCAGGGCTGACGTTGCTGGGGAATGACAGGGCAAAGCTGGAGGCAGACGTGAGGGACAGTGAGCGAGGTGCTTTATTAGCCTTTGATGGATTCTCAACTTTTTCCCTGCCACGTTGGAAAATCCTTTTGCCGTGAAGAACCTTTCGAAAGTGTCCACAATTCCCACTGGAGCAAGTGCACTAAAACCTGTGTATAAAATTAACACTGATCTGGGGGAGCTCACAAATATTTGGACAGACTTCCCGGGCCCAGCCCTGAGCAACGACAGGCTCAAATTTGATACGAATGTTAACAGGTCTTTGGATTCAACCGAACGGATTCTCGGTCAAAATGAAAGTTAAGCTTTTTCTCAGAACGCTGCGAGTCTGCAAAACTTATGTGTGGCACGGAGAAAGAAAACACAGAAAAAAATTATCCTACAAAAATTCGAGAATTCGGGGTCACTGGGGGTTGCCAATTTGCAGGTAATGGCTGGAGAGCTGGGATTGTAACTGATCACCAAGTGACAGAAATCAGGTCACTTGGAGAAAATGACTGCTTTGGAAGGGGACTCTGGCCCTTTCCCCACTTACCTTAAGCCCCGCGCTACTCTCCTCAAGTAGCGCAGGGTCCCCAGGCACTCCCCACTACAGGGGCGGCGACAATGCGGCAACCCTGACGCTGACGCTCTCGCGCCCCCTCAGCGCACGGCATCCCTGGTGCTCCTCGAAACGGCGCCTTTTGATGACCCCGCGCAGAGCCAGAGATGCCGTGCGCTGAGAGTAGCATGCAGCAAAGGGCAGCAAAGGTAAGTGGGGAAACGCCCTCTGTGGCAACATACCCCCACTGATATCTCTCCCCTCCCAAACCCCGCCCTCTTCAGGCTCCACTTTCAAAACCTCCGGGTATCTCCCAACCTGGTGCTGGCAAGGTCACAGATACTCTATGAACTGAAACCAAGCCTAGACATTCTCTGCGCAAAAGTGGACTCAAGTCCATCAGCCATAGGTCTTCTTTCTAAGATCAAACACATTCTGCTGAAGTCAATGAAAAAAACACACATACGATTCCCATCTTTGTCCATCTCTGTGCCTGAATCCCATCAAAATATTTAGCAGTTTCTGCACAGCCAAGGGAGACAGCCTGCATCGGCATTAATCATGCCGATGCAGGTTCTGGGACTGTTCACACAAACGGCTCCATGGGATGCGCAACTGTGGGAGCAAGCTCTGCACAGCTGCGTATTCCCCTCCCTGGCCCCAAACACCTCGTTACCTTCTGCTGGCAGCCACGTCGCTCTATTGTCACTCTGAGGAGGGAAGGGTACATGCCCCCATGGCCACAGCGACAGCTGAAGTGCCGGAGACCAGGGGGCATGTCCCCTTCCCTCCTTAGAGCGACGATAGAGCGACGCAGCTGCTAGCAGAAGGTAACGAGGCATTTGGGGCCAAGGAGGGGAGGGGAAAATGCCAGCTTCCACCCGCTGCCGTTCGCATGGCAGCAGATGGAAGCCGGCATTTGCAGGAAAACTCGCTCCCCAAGCGAGTTTTGAATACACCGTTTGGGCGGGCACAGAGCGCTGCTGCATTGATTTGGCAGCGGCGCCTGTACAAAGGGTCCCCGCCAAAATGGTGTTTTACCAGGCTAAAGCTGTTGCTTTCAGCCCGTGTAGAAACAGCCTTAGATTATGCGTACCCAATCCTACCTTCAAACCTTTTGGCCAATATGTTAGCCTCTTTAAGGGGTATATTGATGACTTATCATTCTATCCAATGCCTCTTTTGCTACACCCATTGAATGAACAATGGATGAACAATGTACTTCCAGCAATACAATTTGTGCATACATATGACCATAAGACCATGAACTTTTTAGATACCATCCTGTTACATCTAGTGGTACTCTAGCTATAAAACCATACATTAAAACTGTAGATAAGAAGATGTCTCTTCATTAATATCTCTTCATTGTTCCTTCAATCTTTTCATCTAAAGCCAACTCCTAGGCTGATTCCGCATGGGCCAAAACAGCAGTGTGAAAACGGTGTGAAAATGGTGTAAAAGGGTTTAAAATGGTGTAAAAGGATTTATATACTGTTTTCACACCGTTTTCACACTGCTGTTTTTGGCCCATGCGGAATCGGCCCTAGATTTAAAGAGAAATGCCACTGCAGAATGTGACTTTAAAAGAGAAGGCAAAGCTTTTGTGCAACATCTTCTTATGAACTCAGAATCTGTAGTATAGGCCCACACATGCAGAATAATACACTTTCAATCCACTTTCACAATTGTTTGCAAGTGGATTTTGCTCTTCCGCACAGTAAAATCCAGCTACAAAGTGCATTGAAAGTGGATTTGGAAGTGCCTTATTCTGCATGCGCGGAACGGGCTTTAGATAGAAGTCAGACGCTTAAATCAAAACCTAAAAATGTTTCTGAATGTTTAATCTTTGCATTTGACTTACATTGCTTTGTCCAACCCAATTAAAAGTTTTATCCCACGACACTGGATGTTATTTCAGGTATTCCTGTGTGTGCTGAATATCCCAAGATTGGTTATAGATGAAAGGTGAATTTAAGGGGCCTTTTAGTGAGGTCTGACTTCTTGCAAACCGTTAACATAGAGATACAACACTGTTCTTTGAATTCTTAGAAGATACAGCACAGTTTCAGGAGAAATTGTTATTTACCTGGACTTATTCTTTGGACGTTTATCGCCAGTCACGGTGCCTTCCTTTGCAGCCTTTTTTTCAGCATATTTGGGTGTTCTCTTTTGCTCTTTTGTTAGCTGTATTTGTGGTTATTTTACTCTTCATTGTATTTCTTTACCTTTATATTATTATGCACAATATACTCTTATTCATAGCCATTTATGTGGAAGGTTTCTTTTGTTTTGTTTACCCAAATAATCTCAACAAACCCCCTCAGTGCAGCAAATAGAAATGCATTTCCTTTCAAGAAAAGACACAAAGTTTTCACCCTCCTCCTCCAGCTGTAAGCGCTTCTTTTGCTAGTAAAGCTAAAACAACAAATAAAAAATAATCAGGTCTGAGAGAGTCACAATAAAAGGCCAGATCCTTAGTCGTCGTAAATCCGCATAAAGTCCTTCGCTTTCAGGGGAATTATGTTGTTGATTTACATCTGATGAGGATCAGATACTACAGCTTTAAGGACTTATCTCCCTAATCAGTAAAGACAGCTAGAAAATTATATTTAGCCACAACCAACAAGCTAACCTTGCGTCATCGGGCTGGATTTGTAAATTTCCTGAACTCATTCATCGTCA